>NC_056729.1:70449485-70704485 GCF_019279795.1 Protopterus annectens
GGGTTAACAAAACGTACATATGTCTCGAGACGGGGAGAGTGGGCAATGTGTAGGGGTTGTGCTCATACCCCAGCTGCATTCACAGTAGGTATTTGTCATGAGTGCTGTAGAGGGGTGCCAGGTAGGTGAGTCATGGGTATGCAATAATGGGCTTAAGTGTGCAGGTGCTGGTTGGCAGAGATGTAGTAGGCCTGCCCAGTGGAAGTCATTAATATTCCTATGTGGGCATACCAGACGCCTATACCTCCCAAACCTGAAGAGCACATCTACTGGATAGTCTGTAAACCATTGGGGGGAACACATATCACCTACCAGTGCCGTGTACCCGATTATCATGAACATCCATATTTATGAATCAGAATGTAACAAAGTACAACTAAACACTTCCAGAACTAGTAATATTAGGTGGACAGGTGGCGGAATACAGGTAATGACTGATGACAACATGTATGAGTCATAAACAGCATGTACCTCGACAAACATGAATGAATACATATGCCCTGTGACTGTCAATGTGTCTGGTTAATAGAACCAATCATCTAAATGTGTCCCTCAGGGTGTTATGCAGTGTCCCTGATACAGTGTTCATTCTCCCCCATTGGTATGTGAGGTCTGCTAGTGACGGAAAGCGCATATTTCACTGACCACCTTAGGTAGATGATATCATAATAGATTTGGATTACCACCTGTTCACCTTTGTGAGGGACACACCACTCTGGGCAGTTGTGTCCTGCAAAATGAATGTTATGGCACATGGCCTGTGAGTTCGGGAAAGGAGGCCATATATTGTGTGTAGTTTGTCATAAAATGATTTTGTTGTATCAGAAACAGCTACATGTTATAGGAAACAGTATTAGCAACTATAATGCTACAAGAATAACCTTAACGTATGCAAACCGGTGAAGTAGTCAGTTTACTACTGACTGTGGGTATGTGTTGCCTTGCCAAATGTGATAGCTCTACATATAGGTCTTATAGGGCTGCCACCATTCCGAATGGCCAAAGTGGGACCTGCTCTGTAGAAATGTGAGATGTACCAGGCAGAACATACCTACAGCCATGCATAGTACAGAAATATACATATTAGCACAAATCAAAGCTTAGTCTAGCAGCAGTCAAGTTGCTTATGCTACTTCATATAACATATCGACATGTCATGTATACAAGACCCATTACATGCAACTATTACAGACACGTAGAATATAAGAATGTCCTCTAATCAGGACAGGTGCAATGGCTAGAGTATTGTCACGTGACACATATGCCTAAGGAGGGACTGTCCCATGCAAAGTGGGAAAGGCGTTACTCCTACAGTCTCCCGTCGTCCAATCTAAAAGGTGGAAAACCTACATCAGGTATGCGGTAGCATGACCCAGCAGAGAGCTGCATCAACCAAATAACATTCACATGTCAGCATTGCAGAGTATCAGTTCCCATGTATCAGCCAGATGGGAGCAGATTGTATGAGGAACACGCATATAATAAGGTTATGTCACTGGACAGGTCGCTGAGTCCGTACAATCGAACGCCTGCTGTTGCCTAATGGTTAGACATACCCGATACTGTAATCATGTAATCCGATGTAATACGCATCACAAGGGATCGCGCACACCCAGCGTGAGTGACAAATGTAAGCACAAATGTCGGTGAGCGAGTGGGTATAAACGTATTTGTGTACCAGTATGCCAGTAGTGCACTGTTAAAGAAATGTGGAGTCTAAACGAGTATAAGGAGCTGTAGCCAGAGGTCAGCAGTTCTTAACACAGTGCAAACCCACGCACAACAGCTCTCACCTGCTGGAATGTGCCTTACCCACTCCATATCCAAAGGCGTCATTCTGTCCGCAAACAAAGAACTGTCCTTTGTACGTGTTGGTAGCAATACCCTGTGCACACAGCTCATGTGAATTACCAATACACCATGGCATGTGTACAGACAATAGACCACACACATACCATACAGCACAGTCATCCAGCAGTATAGCAATGTACTGGCAGATATGTCCGGACCACTGGTGTTTGCAGACCTGGCCATCCTGTGTTTCAGTGTGTGAGCATACCAAGTATAAAGAGAAAACTTGCAGAGAAAACCAGTTTAATAAAAAGCAAAGCTTTCGGGCGTAACCCTTCTTCAATACTAATACATTCAAACACTAAACTCCAGAAGCTTAAATACAGGTCTAAAATCACATGACCAGCAGCCAAATGAAATCATGCGACAGGAAACAAATTATAAATTAAAGACATATACATATAAATATATTAAAAAATGTGTAGATACACAATATAAAATATTTACTTTACAATATTACGTAGCTTAACTAACACAGGTTTTAAACTGACAGTGCTATTTAAACCAGGATGAGTGTCAGCAGCTAATCTCAATATCCATTCAAATTCTTTGAGCTCAAGGTGGTTGTTGACATCACCACCTCTTTCATTTGGACATAGAGCATCAATCACTCTAAACTTAAAAGTATGTGTTTCACCACAAGTTTTAATATGTTTACATAGTGCATTATTGTCACAATTTCTCCTAATTTCAGAATTATAGTCTATAACACGTTCCTTAAGCTTACGTATTGTTTTTCCCACATAAAATGAACTGCATGAGATGCAGGCAGCCAAATAAACCACAAAAGTGGTATTACAAGTAGCTGTAATTTTAAAATTAAATACTTGTCCATTGGCAGGATGAGTGAAAATATCACTACCATTCCCTAAGATGTAAGCACAGGCAGCACAGTTAAAACATGGAAAAGTACCAGTTTTAGCAGCCAATTGTGTATAACAGGGTCTATAAAAATCTTTATAACAGAGTAAACTTTTAATTGTCCTCATATTTTTATATGTAAAATGTGGCTTGGTGCCCAATATAGTTTTTAGTTCATCCAATGCCATCAGAATGGGCCAGTTCCTGTTAATAATTTGTCTAATTGAACGTGACCTACCATTAAAAGTTGTAACGTACCTTATTTCATGTTGAGTAATGGTGTTATTACACTGACTATCTGTGAGGCTTGACGTATCTTCCAAAAAAGTTGGTATAAGTGATGTCTGCCTAGCTTCCATTACATCAGATTTAAGCTTGGATAATAAATTCATATCATATCCACTAGAAAAAAAGTCCTCTACCATATTATCAAGTTGTGAAGCAAATGTAGTATTATCAGTAGTTAGTCTACTTGCTCTAATAAATTGTGATTTTGCTACACCTTTAAAGACATGTGGCGCGTGCATACTACTGTGATGCGTATATCTTCCATTACTAACATCCTTTCTATAAATACTAGTGTTTAATATGCCATCATTCAGTTGCAGTTTGACATCTAAAAAACATATGCTGCTATCAGACACATCCATTTTAAATTTCAACAATTAGTACTAGAATTTAAATAATCAATGAAAATATTCAAATCATCCAAAGTACCATTCCATATTAGTAGACAATCGTCTACAAATCGCTGATAGAAACTAATGTTACTAAGAAATAGATTTTGTGCATTAAACAAATAATTGCATTCCCATTGGTAAAGCACTAAATTGGCATAAGTATTTGCTACGGATGTGCCCATAGCTACGCCTGTTAACTGAAGAAATAAGGTATTATTAAACATAAACACATTGTTCCTCAGAACTACGTCCATAAGGCAACAGATATTACTAATGAGCCTATGGTCAGGACTAGGTTGAGAAGACAAAAATTCTCTAAGTAGTTCTATTCCCACATCATTGGGGATAACTGTGAAGAGGGACATGATATCAAGCGTCACTAAATAATATTTTTTGGTATTTAAATCAGTTTTTACATTATTATACCATACCCGTAGCTTTGGCAGTAAATCACAAGTATCCTTTAGAATAGAACTACATTTAGGTAAATAAACTTCTAATTGCCTATGCAAATAAACTGATATGGGTTCAGTAACCCAACCACCTCCAGAGACAATCGGTCTCATGGGTGGATTTTCCAGGGATTTATGAATCTTAGGGATCCCATATAAATGTGGAATCAAAGGACAAGGTACTGTAAAATAGTTAAAAAGATCAATATCTATGTCATTATTAAGCTGCAGCTCATACATAACCATGTTCACATAACTTATACAATTTTTTACATCAGTTCTAGTGATAACTTTAAAGGCAGTATCATCATTTAAAAGCAGAGAAACAGCTGAAAAATAATTATCACGATTCATTAAGACAGCCTTGCCACCTTTATCAGCTTGTTTTATAATAATGTCATTACACTGTTGTAAACTTTTTAAGGCTTTATACTCAGAGAAGCTTAAATTATATGCCTTGTTTTTAACAGGTTTTAAATAGAGTTCTCTAATCTGAAACTCGCAAATGTCATGAAAAGCCTTTAGTACAGGAACACTAACTGGCATAAAAGTGCTACTACGTTTACAACATTTTTCAGGCAGGAGTATTACCAAATAGCAGTCTTAAGTTGAGATTTCGAACAAAGATTTTTAGTTCTGTTAAAGCAGAGACAATATTGTCACAACCATATGGTATAAATTTAAAACCTTTACTGAAAAGCGAAAGGTGCACTGATTGTAATTCAAAAGTGGTGAGGTTTAATACACTGTTCATTTGCGACTTACTTTGTTCAGTCCTAAAGGGCTTTGATTCTTCCTTTTGTTTGTAGATGTAATTTGTGTAGATAACAAGCCCCTCGACTTGGGGGATTTATTTCCAACTGCTTCTGGTTGTTCTAACTGAAAACGCTTAGGTACAAAGCTAAAAGTAAGTTGTTGAGTCTTTTTTCCAGTTAGCGTATTCACGTTGTCAGCGCCATCATTCTTCAGATCCTAACAGATGCGCATGCTGCTGGTTACAGACGTAGGTGTAGGTTGGACTATCCCATCAGATGTTGTATTGGGAGAATCTCTTTAGTTGTAGGTGTTTCTCGACATTAGTGTTGCATACAGGTTCATCAAAAGTGTCTAAGGCATCAAGTGCTTCTTTATAAGTAGGCTTTTGATAATTAGAGGTTGTATGATAATCAGATTTAGGCCAAGAGAAAATATTCCCTTTGAAGTCCCCAATGTCACGTAAAAGTTTACGTTTCTTAGTAGCTTCCATTCTTATGTCGGTATGCAGTCTATCTAGCATTTGCTGATAGACATGAATTAACTTAGAAAAAACAGAAAGTTCCATAATGGCATTTTCCATGGTGAAGATTTCTTTTTTATATTCATCTTCTATTTTAACAAAGAAATCATTCATCAAGCACATATAATCTAAAGACAACTTGATGTTCAACTGTTGCCATGATTTTAAAAGTTCAGGAAAAGTATTGCCATATGAAGGCATTTTAAGAATCCTAAGACCACGTGGGACAATACCTCTTTCCACATAAGCTAAAAAGCTAAAACGCTGCCACTGCAAGCGTTTAAATGCAGTTACCTTTCTCTAATTGTTGCAAGATTTTATGAAACTCTGCCAGGCTTTCTGGCTCAGGAACAACATCAGATGAAGTAGCAGAGTTTGTAGAGTCCACACAGTTCAGTAAAGGGTTGGTCTCAATATTAATCAGAGACTTTAAAGAATTCAAGCTAGTTCCAACTGCCATATCCAGGCTAAGGGCTGCGAGAAAGACCTCCAACAGGAATTCCCAATAACAGCAGAAACAGTAACAGCACAAGTAAAACCAGCTGCAAAACACGAACTCAAAAGAGAAAACTTGCAGTGAAAACCAGTTTAATAAAAAGCAAAGCTTTCGGGCGTAACCCTTCTTCAATACTAATACATTCAAACGCTAAACTTTAGAAGCTTAAATACAGGTCTAAAATCACATGACCAGCAGCCAAATGAAATCATGTGACAGGAAACAAATTATAAATTAAAGACATATACATATAAATATATTAAAAAATGTGTAGATACACAATATAAAATATTTACTTTACAATATTACGTAGCTTAACTAACACAGGTTTTAAACTGACAGTGCTATTTAAACCAGGATGAGTGTCAGCAGCTAATCTCAATATCCATTCAAATTCTTTGAGCTCAAGTTGGTTGTTGACATCACCACCTCTTTCATTTGGACATAGAGCATCAATCACTCTAAACTTAAAAGTATGTGTTTCACCACAAGTTTTAATATGTTTACATAGTGCATTATTGTCACAATTTCTCCTAATTTCAGAATTATGGTCTATAACACGTTCCTTAAGCTTACGTATTGTTTTTCCCACATAAAATGAACTGCATGAGATGCAGGTAGCCAAATAAACCACAAAAGTGGTATTACAAGTAGCTGTAATTTTAAAATTAAATACTTGTCCATTGGCAGGATGAGTGAAAATATCACTACCATTCCCTAAGATGTAAGCACAGGCAACACAGTTAAAACATGGAAAAGTACCAGTTTTAGCAGCCAATTGTGTATAACAGGGTCTATAAAAATCTTTATAACAGAGTAAACTTTTAATTGTCCTCATATTTTTATATGTAAAATGTGGCTTGGTGCCCAATATAGTTTTTAGTTCATCCAATGCCATCAGAATGGGCCAGTTCCTGTTAATAATTTGTCTAATTGAACTTGACCTACCATTAAAAGTTGTAACGTACCTTATACCAAGTATGACTGTTACGCATGTTGTCGACTGACATTACCAAAATACAGTCATGTGTTTGAGCATGCCAAGTATGGTCAACTGGATCGCATGTGTCACATGTCCAGATAGTCAGTACTGTGGGTCTGACCCCTGCGTTCTACACCGACAGGTGGCATGCTGTGTCTGCAGGGTAGCTAATGGTCATGTGGCATTGACAGTTGCTACCTTTCTGCACAGCGTGGGGGGACATCCAACCGCATCCACAGTCCTACACAGCACCGGGGGTGGTGCACATGACTCTCACATGTGTATGTTGGAAGGGGGGCACAGCTGACAGTTGTACACATGTGCCACTACTGTACTGGTATGCCAGGTACTCCATTTCAGTGTGTGGACCTATCTAAATTGCTGGTTGGAGGCATACCAGTGTATGTCAGATCCTAGCTTTAATTACCAGCATAGTGGTGTTGGACGTCCTAGCCTTCACAACCTACATCCAATTGCCTGGCCTGCTGTAGTCTGTGTGTGTCTGTGGGGGTTAGGGTCATTCATTGGGCATATCCAGAGGCCATTGTATATCATTTGTCTGTATTGGTCTACACCTGTCCAGCTGTATTGAACTTGTGTGGGCTGTATGGACACACATGATGTTCAGGCCATAACCTGCTATGGGTTAGGACACCCTGTGTAGTACTGGCTACTATTGTGACCCCTGTATGTGCTACAGATGTCATGGTGCCACTATGGACGTGTACTGTCTGCTGCCCTAACAGTCGGCCACCAAATTCCCTTGTATGCTCACATCCATACCATAGCAACGGGTAAATACACAGTCTAATACAACTGCCAAAGTCTAATACAACTGTTAGGTCGATTGACTTACTTGGGGGGTGTTCCAGACCTGAGGACGGTGCTGAAGGGCTGCCTATGTCGGATGCACACAGTGTACTTCCTATACATGTCTGAGTGCAGGTAGTGTCATGTTTGGCATCCATTGTACTGTGTGCGAGTCAGAGAGGATGAAATCCCTGGGTACCTACTGTGTCAGTGCATATGCCTTGTGTTGCCTCTTTGCCAAGGGCAGGTCATACTGTGCACGGCCCTATCGCCTACTGGGCCCAGCTCAGGTAGTTCCTCCTCCTCCAAGTCACACTGTGCCTGTACAGGCCTTGGCATTGGTGGTGGGCCTGTGGCCCTGCCCCATGCTGTTCCTGCTGCAACTGTTACTGCAGGATCAGATTGTGTAGCATAGCAAATACCATAACAATTTGTGTGCATGTAGCTAGGGAATACTGCAGGGTTCCACCGGATGTGTCCAGATACCAGAACCGTGACCTGAGCATCCCAAACACATGCTCAATTATATGTCTTGCCTGTGCATCTGCTCATTATGGTGTGATTGTTCAGCTGTGTGTGCATTGCAGATGGGTGTCATCAGCCACAACTCCAGTGGTTACCCAGCATTCCCCACTAGGAGACTGTAGGGGATGTCCATATAGGCAAAGGTGTGGTACAGCTGCGTCAGATGCCATATATCGGAATCATCATAGCTTACAGGGCAGACAGCACACACATTCAGTTTAATGCCCTGGCCATCGCATATGGCCTAACTGTTGGAGGGTATGCCCCTGCAGTTAATGTAGGCCCTACCCTGCTCACCGGGTGGTGCTTTGATGCATACGTGCGTGCAGGCTATAGCATCCAGTACCCCAGCATAGTCAGCCATGTGGTGGAAGAGATGCAGATTGCTGGTCTACAAATCACGTGTGTTGAGGACATATACATGCTCACTAGCATGTGTTGACATGGCGTCTGTGAACTGGTGCAATACTCTGGATGCAGATGCCTGTGATATCCCCATGATATCCCCAGTTGTGCTTTGGGAGGGACCTGTGGCTAGTCTACCTAGGCCAACACATACCATGGTATCCACTGTGATAGGTTTCCCTTGGCCTGTTCGATGTGTCAGGTGCGGCCGGCACAGGTCAACAAGCCGCTGTTGGAGGTCTCTGTCCACCCCATAACGCTCCACTATCCCCAGCTCATGTTGCCCCTGGTAAGTCACCCTGGGTCTGTAAAGTCTTATGTCACACCACTGAGGGTTGTTCGGCAGCATACACATCCTCACCACCCACAGCCTCCTGCACATGTTGGTCTATGTTGCCTGCTGTAGCCCTTCTCATTTGGTTGGACTGTGTTGTGAAATGTCCCCACATGTATACACCGGTGGTGTAGAGTGTGGAAGAAACCTGTGTGTATGATGCTTGCTCACATTACCATACTGTTCAGGTGTGGGCTGGCCATGTAATCTGCTGATTGTGCTGATCATCACCTGTTTGTGCAGCCTGTTCACCTTGACTACCCTACTACTGCTTTTGTCCCTCCCAATGTCACCAGGCAGGTATAGACACACCCCTAGCTTAGGCGTGCTAAGGCAGGAGCAATCCCGAGGCACAGGTCTCCAATATACGTACAGTATGTCTGACCCCCCCTCCCATGCTTTCATCTATATTCGAGCCCTGCACCCGGCTATCTGCACACATACACTCCTGGGATCTGTATCACACCCTGGGGATAAACGGGATTCACTATTGTCAACCTCATCTGCATAGTATAGTCTTCTAATGCATAGTTATATGACCCATACCGACCCGTACACAGCTGGTTAAAGGTGCCTTACTATCACCGTATTCGATGTCACTTGGTCTTCCTAGCAACAAAATAACCGGTGTCTACATGACTAGAACCCGGGACCCTGCACACCACAGACGATGTGCTTTACCACTACGCCATGGCAGATATACATACATCTGAGGTAATCACTTACAGATCATCCAGCACAAACATTCAATAGTGCTAATGTCCACATACATATATTTTAAGTGGTTACAGTATCCTTTTTCTCCTTGGCTTCTACACTTACGTGTTTGGTTTGGTTTTGGTGACAATGAGGGAAGCTGATCGTGTTTTTACTGATATGTATATATCTATGTCTATCTATCTATCTATAACTACATATATCATATATATTATATAAATACATATATACATATATATATATATATATATATATATATATATATATATATACATACATACATACATACACACACATTTACATATACATATACACACACATACGTAGATATTGCATTTATATCACAACAGCAGACCACATGACACCAAAGCATTAGACAAGAATGAAAAGGAAACTACATGTGCCACCTGCATTATGTAGTGGTGTTACTATCAAGGCAAGTGTGTTTCGTTGCATCACATGGGTCAGACTGTATTAAGAGTAAGACTAGGGCTGCTGACATTTACTCAAAAGACCTATTGGCGAATGTATGTGTTGACAACCCAGTGTCTTGGCGTATTATGCGATCTGTGGACACTATATAGGAAAGCAACAAAACACACTCAACACATCCTGAAGCTAGCCACCCACAGATACCAACACATAGGGTATGACTGCCAAACACACACACCCGTCATGCCTTAGAATCAAGCACCTACCTGTCTATTCTATCACATTACAGCATTACGCAATAACAGAATGTGCTACCGAGATTACTGGATCACAGCACTCCCAGAGGCATACTTCTAGGTGGGTGACATCATCAGCAAAGGCAAAGACGCCGATAGGGAGTGAACAGAGAGTGAGCTGTTTAAAAACATTACTCTGTCCCCAGGCAGCTGGAAACACACACACACACACAGCAGGGCTGGGATTAGAACATAGACCTGACTACCTTATCACACTACAGCATTACACAGTTACAGAACGCGCTACCGAGATCACTGAATCACAGCACTCCCAGAGGCATACTTCTAGGTGGGTGACATCATCAGCAAAGGCAAAGACGCCGATAGGGAGTGTATGGAGAGTGAGCTGTCTAAAAGCATTACTCTGTCCCCAGGCAGCTGGAAACACACACACACACACACACACACACACACACACACACACACACACACACACACACACACACACACACGGCAGGGCTGGGTTTAGAACATAGACCCGACTACCTGACTACCTTATCACACTACAGCATTACGCAGTTACAGAATGCGCTACCAAGATTACTGGATCACAGTACTCCCAGAGGCATACTTCTAGGTGGGTGACATCATCAGCAAAGGCAAAGACGCTGATAGGGAGTGTATGGAGAGTGAGCTGTCTAAAAACATTACTCAGTCCCCAGGCAGCTGGAAACACACACACACACGGCAGGGCTGGGATTAGAACATAGACCTGATTACCTGACTACCTTATCACAATACAGCATTACACAGTTACAGAATGCACTACCGAGATTACTGGATCACAGCACTCCCAGAGGCATACTT
Organism: Protopterus annectens; assembly: GCF_019279795.1. NCBI lineage: Eukaryota > Metazoa > Chordata > Ceratodontiformes > Protopteridae > Protopterus > Protopterus annectens. Next base: position 70,460,410 of record NC_056729.1, read on the forward strand.
CTATGTGGGTGACATCATCAGCAAAGGCAAAGATGCCGATAGGGAGTGTATGGAGAGTGAGCTGTCTAAAAACATTACTCTGTCCCCAGGCAGCTGGAAACACACACACACACACACACACACACACACACACACACACACGGCAGGGCTGGGATTAGAACATAGACCTGACTACCTTATCACACTACAGCATTACGCAGTTACAGAACGCGCTACCGAGATTACTGGATCACAGCACTCCCAGAGGCATACTTCTAGGTGGGTGACATTATCAGCAAAGGCAAAGACACTGATAGGGATTGTATGGAGTGTGATCAGTCTAAAAGCATATTAGTGTTCCAAGGCAGATGGAGTCGAACACACGGCAGTGGTGTGAGCAGGACAACTGGCTATCTACGGAGCACTATTACAACACTACATAGATACGAGATGAGCCACAGACAGTACACCTTTCAAGACAGTCAATATGACCTTCTAGGAATGCAGACATCGACATGGATGCTGGCAGTTACGGTGTACATACCTGTGAGCCAGTGTGTTAAATTTAGGAATCCATCCTGAAGTGGGGTATGGCCATCTGATGCTTGGATGACCACTATCGCTATACAGGATAACAATGGTCATGTCCATACACAGAGGCACACAACTGACACAAGGTGTCACTGGGCATGTTCACACACTTAGCACACGTCAGTCTGGAATGCACTATGTGTCCATCTACACAACGGCGTACTGGGCATGCTCACACACTTAGTAGCGAAGGGCTGTCTTGCATGCACACAGATTCTAAACAGGGAAAGGCACAGTGTGTTGATAGTCATTATTGTTAGCATGAACGCTGAACGACATATGTCTGACACCGGTCTTCTACACAACGTCTGCTGCTGTCCATCACCTTAGCTGTACCAATCACCTTAGCTGTACCAATCTAAATCTGGCACACCAATACCACCCATGGTGTTGTCCTGGCAGGAGTGGGTACTTCGCACATGTAGTACCATACATAGACGAAGAACCTGAGACCAAGTAAACACCCTGACACCTACAGGACAACTTCATTGTATGTGTATGCTAAATTGTGCTAGATGTGTAGCGTTCGTAATCATAGCTGCCAATCTAGATCCAACAATGAGGAATACTGACATCTGTGCAGTGAGGAACACCTGGCATAAGGCTCAGTTGTGCCCAATAGCACTACCACTGTATACCTCAGATACAGACATGTGGGCCATAAGACCATTATGGACCGCTCCAGGTGTTAGTGTCCCCACGTATATGAAGGCCACTCACATGTACTGACCAGTACACTCTCAAAAGCCATCACAGATGTGTCAGGTGCAGATCACAGTGGTAAATGCTGCACTGTAGTATGTACCCTCACACATCACTGTGTCCTTGGACCAGCAACACACATCCATACATTAGTACAACACCATGTTACTCATGACCAGTGGACTGTACCTAGCTCTACAACAACTGCACAGACTATTCTTGTACTGACATGGTTCCATCATGTGTTATGCAATGCACTGATACCACTATTCATAACCAGGTCGGCTGTACACATAACAGGGGCCCTGGGTCTTATACAGCTGTAACAGATAACTGTTGCTGTACACCAGGCAACACACCCATGTTTGGATGGACATGCATGTAACCACCATGGATATGTACATGCCCCCCCCACACACACACACACACACACACACACAACCCATATGTACATAGCATAGCTAATGCTGTCCTTTGTGCAGACACGTGGCTATAGCGATTACACGCATGCACATGGAAGGTAGGTCCATGGCTGTTCAATGCTCACAGTACATATGGTAGCAATGTTGACTGAGTTAACATTCCCTCTGTACTGATTACCCATGACAACTATCATAGCATACAACAGTCCATGTGTCATGTATGTCACACATGTTCACCAAATGCAATGCATACAAACATGGCTACATGACAGGAATGTAGGACCTATACACATGTACATGTAGTGGTGTGCATTCAGCTACCATGCATGAGCAGTAGCTGATGTTTGCAGTTTATCTGTGTTTGACTACAACGTGCAGTTGCAATGCAGTCCCATCACTGACACCTGTATATGGTGAAATACTGACAATACGGTAAGATGTACATCAGGTATGGATGGATGTGTGTACATAAAGTGGAGGGCCACCTTTGCAGATGAATGTTTCCTGAAGACAGCTCACAGGTGTGTCACAAGCTGTCCTACCATAACATGTGCAAACAGTAAGCTATGTTTCCGGTAATTGCAGGTGAAGATATACAACCTACACAGCGGTCAGGGTGTCACTGACTGTAAAGCAGTTGACACCTGTAACACTTAAGTCCTCCCATGTGCATATAGCAGCACACATGCCGAAGGTAGCGTCGGTACACATTGTAATGTGGGCAATACTGCTGCATGTCTGTCAGACGTATCAGAAGATAGCAGGTGTTTGTTTCATAGTACTGCCATGTGTGTTTGCTTGTGTGACCATATATGCCATGTATGGTGGGGAATACATCCCAATTGTTACACACCCCTGTACACTGTTGTAGAGATCTGTACATACTGCAGTGTAGACAACAAGACATAGGCAGGGGTGGGGTGTGTATCATGCACGTTAGCTATCTGTATGTGCATGACATGTGTGGACTCCAGTGTGTGTATGTGTATGTATGCATGGCTGTCTGGTGCATGGAGTGAGGATGTATGCTACCATTGAGAACAGATAGGGGCCCTAACCCCTCAAGGTGATGCAATCTACTACCCTGTTGATGCCATCAGTCTTACGCATTACTGACTACCTGTACATGTTCATTCTCTGTGTCGCGTCATGTGGGTGCACAGTGCTGTAATGGTGATTACCAGATAGGCAGGGGTCCTCACCTCAACACTATCACGTGTGTGTTACAGTGTCATTGACCCCGTGAGTGTGGGCGTGTTACTGTGTGTGTGTGTGTTCACATCCTGTAATGTGATAGTGTTTTACTGCTACACAGTGAGTCCTCATGCTATCAACTGGCCCCTACCCTTGACATCAGCTAGACCGCTGTGTAAACCCCCCGCACCATGTAGCTGTACCTGTGATGTCACCTGTTATGGATGTTCCGTCTCTAGCCACTGTAGCCTAGTACACATCTCACATGCTCCTGGATCAGTAGGTGTGTAGAGATCTATGGAATGTCAGCCTTTATAACAGTGAGGTTGAGGCTACGTATAGCATGCTGGTATTGCCATACATGCCTGTGAGTACACCACATTTACACATGTGAAACTGGAAACACTGGTACTTAATGGCACATGCAATTAGACCTTAAGGAGGGAAGCAGGGCATCATTACCAACATGCTGTGACTGTTGTTACCAAGACACATACTGTGAACATGAAACAATGCAGTCTAATCCTGTACTACATGGTATGTCTGCTGCATGCCAATGGTACACAACAATTGTAATATACACCTGTCTCACTATTCTGTTCACCCTGTGCATCAGACCATATGAGCATGTCCCTGCACCGATGGTGTGGATGACAGAGATGCAGCACAGGCATCATCATATACACAGGGTGATAATGTTTGCCAGGGGCCTAGGCTGCACCAGTGGAAGACATCATGTGTGTGGGCTAGGGCCTGTGATCTACTTGGACATGTGTGGTTATTATGCATGTGGGTGTTGGTGCCCTACAGATGTTACTGGTGTGTGCGAGTATGTGTGCACACAGTTCTGCCATGTATCCAGCCTACACAGGGGTATTGTTGACAGCTCCAGATTGTACAGACCAGGATGTACAGCTCACTGTGTTCGGCCATGGCCACGTGACCGGTGCCTGCCAGGGGTTGCACAGGCACTACCAGACAGAGGTACAGAATGGGTACTGTCCGATGACACATGTCCACTGGAACTGTGTCCCCACTGGGACCATCCAGGGTCATGTCCACGTGGCCTGCTGTGTCCTGGTGTGGACAGCACAGCACCAGCTGCACTGCTGCTGCTACCGGTACTATGGGAGCGGGCATATGAAGTAGCTCGTTCGCGTAGACCTGCACCAGGTGGTGTAGCTGGCCTACGTCCACGTGGCCTACGCCTCACTCCTACCAGATGTTCCAGCACAGACAGCTCACGTTCACAGATTGCCATGCCACAGTCAAGGATTCCAACCATGTCACCCAATCGCCTGTCCAAAACGTCAGCAATCTGCTGTTGAGCATTTGCAAATGCCTGGATGTTTTCATTTAAAGAATGGATAGCAGCCCTCTGAAGCCTCTGCCCTTCTCTGTTCTGCCATTCAGCACATGCCTGTGCCACCATTACAGTCTGAAACATGTGTCTGGTGACACCAGCTGCTGGGCTCTGTCATGCAGGTGCATGTCGGCCAGGGGTCCTCCTACGAGCAGCACTGGCCATATGCCTGTGTGGCACATCTGTAGTCATTTCACTGACACCATGGTGTGATGACACACCTTCCGTAGCCACCACACATTCCTGTTCCAAGCTAACACATGGTAACTGTCTTCCTCTATGGCCACTGGTGATGGGGTATGTGTTGGCATGAGAACTGTGTGCGGGGAAGAGGGGGATATAGGTGGGATGGCAACCAAAGGCACAGATTCAGCCCCTGACAACCCTGCCTGTTCATCACTGCTAGAGTCTGTGGGGACACTAACATCAGATGGACCACAGGAGGGCAACGCACCTACATCACCTGTGAAGGCAAACAAAGACTCTACATTATAATAGAGACACACACACACACACACACACACACACACACACACACACACACACACAAACACACACACACACACACACACACACACACACAGAAGGCCATGCATGTGATATGACAGAAGGCATGCAGCATGCATGTGATACAGCAGACAGCATGCAGCTCAGACATTAACAGTGTTAGTTAGATTACATCCCTAGGTTGCACACAACAGCAAGCATGTGTCATAGCAGAAGTCATGCATTTCACACAGTCATGGTAGTAAGCATGCATCCCTGTGATACACCATGTGGACCAGCACAGGTTAACAGTACACATGGCTGATATGAGGCATATGTTCTTGACATTAACATGTAGTATGACATGTAATCTGCTGATGTGTGCAGTGACATGCATACATGTTTGACACAATGGTGTCCTGACACATGTACAGCAGTGTAATGGTGTCACATTGCAGTGTTGTCTGTATGCCCCACAGATAGAATGCAGTTTTAGCAGATGTGTATGACCATTGAGGGTGGTATGAGGCGTCTATATTGCTATACAGTGTGAAGTACAGGCACAGTGCCATTGCATGGAATCATGAGGCGTCTCTATTGCTATACAGTGTGGAATACACATACAGTGCATAGCAAAGACTGCGTGCATACACAATACATAAATACTGTGGATTGTGACCCACGTCGCTGAGGTGTATACACACTAAACCATGCTGTGTCATGTGACAGGTCACCGGAAGACATACCGATGACACCCCTGCACAACTGCTAACATTTCTTAGCTGCCTGTCAACCATGTCCATACATGGCAGACTGGTCAATACACCATGTTCCACATGACATTTATGTACCACACACACAAGGTGCACGGCTGATAGCGATGTCCAACAGCAGCAAGGGAAATATATGGTATCTCTGGCCTGATGTGGTGTCTGTGTATGTATGTGGAAGCTGTACAGGTGACTACTTTCATGCTGTGACACAGTCATGATGTGCAACACATTGTATGTGGTCGAATTACGTGACACCTCCACAAGCTGTGCACAGGCTGTTAGGATGTCCAGTGCTCCACATCTACTATATAACCATTCAACAAAGGCTATAGTTGGACCATGTGTAGACAATGTGCAACAGGGTGTACACACATACACATCACATCTACTGTGTGTTACTACATGTCTCTGACCATCCTTCATGGCCACGTGTGAACATGTGTTGGGCAGATGTGTGTGGTGGCCATCTATGTCACATGTCTGTGTTGTGCCATATGACATACACCCGTAGATGTCAGATACTCTAGTGTCCACAGGGTTATACAGACAAAGAGTTATATGTTTGGTATGTGGGGTATGTTTTATGGGATAGTGTGACAATGTTGCAGCCGGACCACTACATGTCTGGGACATGGCACATCACAATGTCTCCACTCATTGCAGGGGCACATTCCACAATGGTGACTCATGTGGGCTGCCCATATCTCAGCTCACTGTGTAGTACTGTTTGTGTACCCCACATGTGTTGTTCTGATGTATAGTACATATTCCTACATTGAACAACGCCTCCAGCATTGTATGGATAGCTGTCCACACATCTAGCGATGACAGTTACTGTGGTTTCATGTTGTTGTTTCATTTGGTTTGTATATATTGCACATGTGTAGCCAGTATGATTGATGAAAGCTGCGACCTGTATATCATGACTGGACCATACATTATGTGTACATGTGTTAACTGGCCACATGGGAAATGAATCTGTGCATTCACATGCCTGATACTGATAACTGTCTCACCTGCAACAGACTGCTGTCTCTGCAGCACACCAGAGGTACCTGTATAGGGGTGACACAGCAGTTTGATCATTATCCATGACTGCATGACAGTTACAGGGTGCACTTTGCGTGTTAACACATTAGCCAGTACAATAGCATATACTATGGTGTATGCACATGTGTGCATACACAGGGTAGCATACTATAGTATGCGGCATGTGTGTAAACATACCTTGCATATGATGTTACATTACATAGTGTACAGTGACACATGCGACTAAATGGGGTATACTATTTATATGTGCAGTAGTGACACCAGGCAACTCCAGGCTCTGTGGTTGGGAGACACCCACCTCCACGATGGCAGCTAGAGTTTGTGGATGCTGTTCTGATGGGGTCCCCAGGCTGGCCAGTAGGTAGGTGTGAGTGGGGGCTGGGTTGGTGGCCCACCACCTGTTCCACCTTGTTCTCTGGCAATTGCATTGGCACGCTGTTTTGCATGATGGATCCAGTCCGTGCAGTGTCTGTGCACCTGCAGGTAGGTGCGGTTATGGCCACCCACATCATTAACCCTCCTGTGAAGTTCCTGCCACAGGTCATCACACTGCTGGGCATGCTGTGGCACATGGCTGAACAGTACCTCATAGTTATCATGGAGGTATGGTATGAGGGCATCATCCTCCAAGTGGCTATATGCCGGCAGTCATGTTCGAAGCATTATCTGTAAGACATAATGATGGAGACAGGTCACAGCATCTCAGAGATGCACAAAGATACAGATGCACATTCATGTGTATTACATTTAGTACTTATGAACAGTTGTCTTTGCAAATCGTCATGACACTCACATGACTGACATGTTTATCTCACACACATGTAACACCCGATGGGGATTGGATATTATCACCATATACGTGTGTCACCTCATTACATTGCTCATACTCCATGTGAATGCTGTCTTGATGTGGGCATGTCTGTTTGCCTGTACTGGTATTGTTACCTATCAGCACATGCCTGGATGTGTGCACATTAATGCTGTTGACCTTGATGCTGTGTATATGTCACATATCATTACATACACTGCCTTCACGGACATGGGCAGTGACAATGCAGACATACGCACGGAAACCTTTACATGCATGTGTTTTGCCATATACATCTACACGGTACTGTACAACAGTTCAACATCCTGCCACGTATCGCCTGTGTTGCACATGTGATACACATGGGACAATGGCTAGCCGGATGGTATTCGCAGGGATGGTTATCAACTATAGCATGTATGGCCAAGATCATGTAGTAGTGTGTATGCTCTGGGCCATGTATGGGCATAGGATGTCAGGTTTTCTAGCTGTATCCGACAGCCATGTTCCCGCCGACAGGTGAATCAGTGCCACATTACTGATCCAGGCAGTCACTGATACATCTACCATGCGGTCATCGCACAGTGTATGACAGAGATGACATGTGCAGCTTTGCTGTACAGGGTTGTATGGTAAGGCAGGAGTATGTCACATGTATGGCACAGGGATCTGTCCAGCATGTGGTGACCCTTGTACTAGGAAGGTGGCTGTCCATGACGTATGTCTTTCAGATCAGGATATGTATGTGTAGCATGTCCAACATCACAGTGTTGCACATGTCTTTATGCAGGGTAGGCAGCATGCTGCATAGTGGAGATGTGGATTGTGAAGGCTGGTGTCGCTCATCCAAACATGGCCAATACCCCTTAAAGGTGATATGTGATCCGATATTGGTCACGTGAGTGCTGAGTATGGCTGTCCAATGATCTCCATGCTCATGGATGGCACCCTGTCATGACTTGGGTTGCCTCTTATGACTACCTAATAGGCCTGGTGATGTCACTAGCTCAGGGAGGTAAACTGCACAGCACTATCCCTTACACACAGTGTCCATAATGTTGAATGCTGCCGAGGTGGTAGTTAATGAGTACAGGGTTATTAACATAGTGGTGACAATGCAATAAGCAGCTGTCAGATTGTGCACATATGTCACGCACCTCACCCACAAAGCCCATGCTGTATGTTGTCCACCACACTGAGTCAGCTATTGCTCTTAGGTCATGGCCATTCACATTCTCACATATGCAGATGACTCCTATTTGTCTGTGTGGTAAGGGCTACAATGACAGGGGAGTACAAAACATTAACCCTGTTTTACTGTAGCTGCCACTGGTGTGATATGCACATGTCACTCAGACACCTTTTGTAGTGTTGCTTCTGTGAACAGGCCACTGGTAGAACACTCATGTGACATACGAAGGTACATGTAGTATACTGAGTGTAGGTAGAACACAGTATGGATAATGATGTCCTCTGACCTGTCACAGGTATGATATGCAGTGTGAATTCATTGGTACTGTCATCTACATCTGTACTGCTAACAACATGTACGTTGATTAAGGTTCATAGGCTTTCAGACCATACTCAGCAGGGTAATAGTGCTGTGCCTCCCATTATGAGTGGCGTCTCCACTTTGTGGGTTGTGATAACTTAGTGTGATCCATTCTGTATTTTCACAGACTGCCATGAACATATGTTTTACATGGCAGTGTATGTGTAGAGCAAACTGTTTTGCCATATGTGTATTATACGACCAGGGATTTGTACAGGTCACATGCAGCCAGAGTGTACCTTGTACCATCATAGTTATGGTTACAGGGACTCTGTCGTGTTCATGGATATGTGATTGTGCACCTATTGGGGGGGCAGTGAGTTTATATTATCCAACACCCTATCTGTATTGCTTATTCATGCTCAGCACTTGTTCTGAACATGTACACACTTCATGAGCTACTAATTACTATATCACTCAATCCTACTCATTTCCTACAGGTAAACACTGTTTGTCCTTACATTTCCAGCAAGCTTACAGTACAACAGCTGTTGTACACACTTACCTCACGTATCTTGTGAGTAATGGTTGACTAAACAGGCATGTCCAAATGTCAATTACCAGTGTTATTGCCTGTTTATATGATGAATGTGGGCAACATGAGGCAATATAGCAGTCGTCTCATGTACACAGTCAATGCTCACCTCCTAACATACAACACTACAGCCTATGGGAGATGCACATATGTAGCCATGCTGGATGTAATGCTCTCTCCAACCCAGACTTACCCTGACATTCATGTGGGGATGTTAAACATTTGCAGCACACCCCACTCATCACATAGCCTCAGTAGATCTCCACCACCACAGGCCACATATAGTAAGAGTACAACATTTGCGGAGCCTCTCCATACTACTCTATGTGGGCAACAGAGGCAGCTCCCATCACCAAACACAACACCAATTACTTATAGCCCACAGACTCATGTGTGCCCATCAACTACAGCCAATAGGGTGTTATAACATACCCAAGACACTAGTCATAGGTGACTCTGTAGGCGGTCACACTGATGTCCCACTCAGCAGGCCACACAAGGCGATAGTCACTGTCATCTGGCTGTTGGGTAACAGGATCCACAACATAACCTATGCACTCAGGTCACTCCTCAACAGGTACAATATGACTGTCATTCTCCACATTAGTGTGAATGCCCTGAGATGTAACTTCCTGGACTACATGTACAGGGACATGCAATAGCTCTCCAATCTTGTAGCCCAGGCAGGTATCGCCCAAGCCCTGAGAAGCATTCTGCATTAGTCCAGATGGATGACACAGTAGAACAAAAGAATTATTCACTTCAACAGTTGCCTATGCTTCTGGTGTCATTCAAAGGGTATCCAGTATCTGTCTGCTTTGAATGACATGGTCGACAAACCACAATGCTTTGGCACAGATGGCTTGCACCTGTCAGCCCTGGGACTATGGGTATCATCTAAGGCTCTTGCTGCTCCTATACTGCCTGTTTTAGACACATTTCAGAAACATATTCACCACCAGAGCAGGTACAGGCAAGCAAAACCTGAGGGTATTGTTACTCAGCGCTTGACATCTTCATCTCAAACGCACTCATCCGAGGCACTCCTTATAATGGACCACTTCGATGTCGCTGCAGTGACTGTGACCTGCTTCTAGACTCCGGAGAGCACCCCTGCACTGACAGGCTATTACACAGACCACACCTTTCAGTCATGTAACCAGGACCGGAACACACACGGCGGAGGTGTGTCCATATTTCACAGGGATTTACACACCTCCATGCTGATTGCTTAGCACGATGCATCAGAGGCAATCCAAGTGCAACTAACTGTGGCCAGAACTGCTATACAAATTGTAGCTTGCTACGGATTCCACACCATACCCCACAGTTAATGGCCCTCATTTCTTGGTGTACTGGAAAGTAGGGTTCAAACAGGAACTACTGATGTGACACTGACACTACCCCACACCTAACTGTGATACTTACTCATGTACCGACACATTACACCAACACTTTTGTGGATTAATAAACTCCATTCAGCTGGATCAATCTATACACACCACCACCAAGGCCAACAATATCCTAGACCTGGACATTACCAACATGTGTGACTGGTGTTACACACCTGGGGTTGTCCCCTCGTTGGTCAGTTCCGAACGTATGCTAATCAACTTTGTTATCCACATTCCGGCACCACACCCTTCACAGAAACACAGTACAATATTTCTACAAAGCCATCTTCATGCTTTGTATGACTGAAGTATAAACGCCATGACACCCGTGCAGATGGACAATATGGTTACAAACGCAGAAACATTCCCAACTGCACTTCATTAGCACTTACACGACTGCAGTGATCATGCTATCCCAAACAGAGACATGACAGTACCCACCACATAACGGACGCCACTCTGGGGGGTCCACTGCCATGGACATACTGGATTCTGGGATCCATTCTTACATCCTCCAACGCTAGCTACGTAAACATTACTGCGACACATTCACAGGACTACCACTAAACGTTATGGAGGTATGTCACTACTCTCGATGGCAATACCCACATCTGCTCTGACATACAATGGTTAGGCTGAAACATTACAGAACCGACTGATATTGGCAAAAATCTGGCAGCTAACTTTACACCCCTCTCACACCCTAAAGGGCCCACATCTATACAGGATCAATACAGAGTCCCTGCGGTCACAACTATGCAGTTCAGACCAGCTCTCTCTAAAGCCTGGAACACACACTCCATGTGACCATCCAACATCCCAGGCTGCAATTTACACAAACCTCAGAATGACATGGCTCTCCACTTGGGCACCAGATTCACTAATAGCCTTGTATCAGGCATTGTGGACCCTGAATGGTGCACAGCAACAGTTATCACACTCCACAAAGGTGGTGCCACAGTGGACCAGAGGAACTATTGCCCTATATGCCTGACTAGACTGTTCTGCAAGGCTATGGAGAACATCATCATGGAAGTCATTCACAGAGACATTGTTGGCCCCCTGTTGGCCCCCAAACCTTTGATGCCACCCAGGTTGGATTTGTTAGGGCCACACCATGGCTCCTACACCTGGTGGAGTCCTTTGAGACAGTTACCAAGATAGTAGATGATGGTAAGGAGGTCCACACAGCCTACCTTGTCCTCTCATTGGCTTTCAACACCATTCACCATTCTGGTATTGTCAATATACATATCCACCTGCACAGCGACCCATACGTCTTGAGATGTTATGCAAAGTGGCTCACGGACAGGGCACACGCGGTGAGGGTAGCATACCGCAGTTCCTACTGTACATCAGTTACAATTGGCATACCCCAGTCCTTGGTCATAGGAACCCTCATGTTCGTTATACTTCCCTGAGGTACAGTCTAGCATAGAAAGACTTTCCCTGAATAGGTTTCCAGACGACTGCAAACTAGGGGCCATGATTGATTCACCAGCTGATACACACACCCTCCATACGGATATCACTGTGACGGATACCTGGTGTCGGTAGCATGGCCTCAAGCAGCATGCCAAAAGGTGCATCGACATCTCCTTTTGATTACAACAATCACCCAGTGACTATCACATAGGTGGTAGTCCCCTACATACATAAGACATTATAAGGGATCTTAGTACATACGTAGATAGACGTGAAACAAACAACAGACTCCAAACAAGGAATCCACAACAAGTGAAAATGCAAGCAGGTCCACCACAGGATGAGGCTGACAATAAGGCTAAGATCACGAACAGTTGTAAAGGAAGCCGTTTATTGCAAAACACACTGACTGAGCGCTTTCACCAGATAAACTGGTATCATCAGAGTCTTACAAAATAATTACACCCAGCATACACACGTAGATAGCACCCACTCCTTTGGTAACCTTATTGCCAAGAGGGTGTGGATATCCTTCTACATGGCCACCCTAATCTGTAATGGGTTTGTAGCCGGAACAAAGGCTGCCATTGTACCTCTATACTCCTGACTTATGAAACATGTTCAAGGGTACAACACCCCATTTGGGGTGTACCTTACGGGACAGCAATGGCTTTAAATACCACAACATTAACGCACCAACAGTATTACTCACCTCCAAAGGATGACGTATGCAGCACAATTACTGAAACCCCAACTGTAGTCATGTGCATACTGCATACTCAGAGGTGACCTCTGCTGAACATACAAGGCCCATGTCCACACCAATATTGATGGATATGCTCCACATAAGCAACATAAGCAAAAGCCACTGAGAGCAACATGCTCTGGGATATGTACCCAAATGCAACGATGAGTAGCACGTGCTGGAGGGATACATTCCTGAAACGGACACTCACCATGCTTTGGAACATGATTCCTATGTACATCAGGCAGGGACCCTCACTAGCACTCTTCATGAGATACCTTGATGGGTGGATGGGGAACAGACATGTACACCAGGGATCACTGCAGTGGCTGTACTGTACACAGGTGCAGGAAACAAATGGCTGTGCTGTTCACAGGAACAGGACACTAACCTAGGGAGGTGCCACCAGTGAAAACACTGTATTAGGGCTTACAAATGGACTTGGCCAGACAGCATAGTACCTAACTATGAACCTATGAAGCTATTACATGTCCTTTGTGCATGGATAATTGAGTAGCTCTTCCATTTCAATTAGCTATCATGCTGTTACACTGTCTGGTGACTGCAAGACATATGTATCCTGTTATTGTGTATTGTGCATTCCAATACACATACCTTATGTTTGCATAATATAACAGTCATGCTATGTAAAATAGTTGACATATCTACCTACAATACTGTACTTTTCACATTTTTGAAACCATATCCCATAATGCAAAGCATATTTGCACAGCAGGACCACCTTAGGCATGTTATTCTCGTTATACGCCCATACATATGCCTACTGTTACAGTATATCAACATAAACTATACCCTGTTATGGCACGTACTTGTTGGACAAACCCTAACACCGACAGCGGCTGGAGTGGAATTGTTATGTTTAAAGCCCTTATGTAGCATCCCTTGTGGTGTATGAGGTGTTTACCTTGTGGCCCACAGCAGTACACACAATTTCTACAAGCATTACTATGCTCAACAAGACATCACTACATAATACGTTTTCCCACTGTCTCCATTGCATACACTTTCATTAATACAGAACAGGCACTACATACACTAACCTACTGAGTGTTCTACATACCTTCTTAGTGGTTCGAGTATACGATAATATCTGTGTTACTCCTTTCCTCTTTAAATGATTCAATGGTATGAGCATACGGTTTGAATGTATGGCAAGCCATCGTTTTATACGTGGATACCTGTAACATGTGGTATCCTGCCACCAATTGGTGCTCCGGAGTAAATTATTACATATATGTCAGCTGTGCAGCTACTCCATTGGCCAATTACACGGCAACAGTGGGGTATAATTGAATACTCCACTTGGGCGTTGTCCTTTTGCCCTACCTTCGAGGGAGATGGTCTGGATGTATTTTATTGTGATGAATTGCAACAGCTATATGGAGAAACACAGATACTTTGAATTCATGTCCCCAGTGGATTGTGTGTGACAGCTAGAGTAAATAGTTCTACATGTGAGCGTAGCTGTTATCTCAACCGTCTGATACAAGACTATTGCAAACAAAACCTGTAACATCGGCATCTGTTCCATTGTACAACAGCAACGATTTCACATGGCACCATTACAAGTGTGTCTCTCACAAGGTATGTTAACACTTCTGCAGATGTCATTAAGTGAGTGGATGTTTGTGATATTATTACAGTCTGTATTGCAATTGTTTCAGGTGTGGGGGAGATGTAGGTGGGTGTACATAGCAGATAAAGTTTTGTGGGGACTGCATTTATACATATTCCATATGTGTGTGAGGGCCCCTTCCCTAATTGAAGACCTGTCATTTAGTAGACTAATACTATGGCTATTGCAGGCTTATTCATCAAACCATTGTTAATTGGTTCCTATATAGCATGCAGGTTATGTTGATCCTTCAATCCCTCCGAAATACATCGATATGTACTGAACTGTTGCTACATGAAAGCTGTCTCCTGTATTTCTGTCACAGATATTTGCAGTCATTGCAGTTGTGTTGGTGACTCAAACTCTTTGGCTTGGGTTGCCACTTTTTCAAATGGCCATAGTGGGACATTTGCAGGGCACACATCAGGGTTTAGAGGCCAACACATACCCACTGTCAGTACAAAGGATAGAACTTACTTTTGCCCTAAATAAAACCTTATTCTTGTAGCACTTTAGTTGCTTATTATGTTTGTTGTACAATGTACGTATATGAGACAGAAGTAACTATTTAATGCAACTATTAGTTAATATATGGGACATCATTATGTCCTACAACCTCGGTACATTTGCCCTTTTTGATATTTGTTGTCAGGACACAACTGGCCAAAGAGGGACTGTCCCTCTCAAAGTGGGACAGGTGGTAACCGTATACCTAAGGCCAGCTATGACCACAACTACTGTAATAATCTACCTCCGAGTTAGCACGAACAGACACACGATGCAAACACACACACACATTACAGTCCCATGGAAACACACACCGCACTCTCAACATGCACTTACACACACTACAGCAATCAGAACCACACTTAAACACAGTGCCTACCTGGACCGCAGTACCGGCAGCAATAACTGAATGTCCCTTAACATCGTGATAATATTACTCACAGTTATAGTGTTCCGGTACTGTGGTCTTTCGGTCTTTAAGCCTCGTGATTACGCGTGTCGGTATGTAAAGCATTCGGTAGTTGGCAGTATCCTATTTATTTGTACCTCCATGGTTGTGTACAAGTCGTTAACCTGTCTATATATTCGCAGATGTATGTATTTCCGTATATATCGACATACATCTCTCTATCACCCTTTCTATCCCTATTATATATATATATATATATATATATATATATATATATATATATATATATATATATATATATATATATATATATATATAATATATAGAGAGAGAGAGATATAGGGAGAGGGAGAGAGAGTGTACACACCTTTCGTTGGGTACATGGTGGTGTATTCTGTTTGCTGAACTCCGCCCTTTTGTGTTTTAACCTGTCACAATACACACCTGCCATTGGTACATCTCGGGTAGCGTAGTGGTAGGTGATTGTGTACATGGTTGCGTGTTCTACTCCTCCCAGTGGTCGTTTTACCTCTCAGAGCAGGCACTGTTATTACAATGGTGAATAATGCTGGATGTGATAGTGTTCAATCTCGCCGTTTGTTCTTACACATGGGTTCGGAGCCGATCCTCGGCTCCGTGCCGGCCGCTTGCAAGCTCTGCATCGAGAAGAAGCTCGAGACAATCTAATACCCACAATCCCCCTCTGCCTTTACCTCAGATCTAGTTTGCCGCTGCTGCGTTCGCATCGCTGGGAGCTAGCTCGAGCATCTGAAGTTAAGATATAACTTATTTTGTTATATTTTATTGAATAATTTTGTTCTCTTTGATACTAGAAAGGATTACTTGATATACTGAGTGTTTGTGTGTTTGAGTAGGTTAAATTCTCGGTACCGTTAATTTTATTAATCGGTTAGAGTTTTTCGGGGCCTACCAACCCTTCTTAAATTTGAACCGGACTCGACATTTAAATCGGATTTGACATTAATTTATCGGATTTGACTATTATACTGGACTTGTCTTTTTCTTGTAAAATGTCTGATAAGGTAAAATCAGGATTTAAGCGTTGTCAGTGTGGCCAAAAATGTCAGTGACTGACAACCATAGTTCCTCGTCTACTGTCTTGGCCCTCTCCACTTACAAGAGGACTGTTCTATCTGTCACTCTTTTAGTGGGAGGGTCATGACAGATAGGCGCAGGAAACTCATGGACAGAGGTTTATTAAAACCTTCTTTTCAGGAGGCTCTGGATGCTTCTGACCAGGCATCGAAATCCTCTAAGGAATCGAAGACGTCGGAGCCCAAGTCATCGGCTCCGAGCTCTTCAGCAAAAGTTAGATCACCGGTTCCACAGACTTCAGGCCGAGTGTTCAACTGATGTCGGTTCCTGAGCCTCGAGTCTTGGAACCGGTGATGGAGCTCCCTCCTTCGACCTTATTGAGGTTGGCTCCGTCTTCGGTTCCTTCGACCCGTTCTTCTTCCAAACTCTCCGATGTCGATGTGGATCGTGTGGTGCAGAAGTTATTGGAGCATTCGGCCCTGTCCAAGCTTATTTCAGTTTCCACCCAGTTGGTGTCGAAACTTGAAGGCCTCCCAGTGTCTCCATCCATTCCTCCTCCGAGACCTGTTCAGTCTTTGGAGCCGGAAGAGGTTGATCTTCTGATTGTGGAGCCCTCGGTCCAGAACCGTCTTTTCTCGGTCTGTTCCTCTCACCTCGACTCCGGACCCGATACCGAGTCTCGGAGCCGAGGATTTGTCCTTGGTTCGGGGGGCGAGAGTCGAACCGACGTTTGGGTTCCGACCCTTCCCATCGGGGCCTCAGCGGATCGATTCGGCTCCGTCCTCGGGTCGATGCCTTCGGTGCCTGTTTCGGGATTCTTCCCATTTCTTCGAACCGGAGATTCTTCGATCGGGACCCGGGCGTTCGACCTAATGAGGAAGGTGTTGTCTACCCAGACAACCACATCAGTGGAAGCAACCTCTCCTCCCCATAAAGGGCCGTTATCCTCCTCTGCACCCACGGCCACATCCAAGCGTCGAGCACCAGTGTCTCAGCCACCCCTGGAGGGTGCCCCCTCTTCCTGGGAGGCTTCTTCGGATGCTCCCCACGAAGAAGCCCCTAGGAAAAGATTGTGTAAGAGGAGACACTTGGATTCTCCACAAGAATCCGTGACATCTGATACTGACTTAGATGAGTCAGAAGGGTCCCCGAAGTCACCTTCAGAAGATGTCTCTTTTTCGGACATATTGGAGATCCTGAAACAGAGAGGTGACTGGCAGTCCCTTCCCCCTTCTGAGGATGAGTCAGTTTTGCTGAAGGCATTTGGTGCTCACCCTTCTTCCTCCTGGGTCACTCCGCCCTTCGACGAATTAATGGAACTAATTGCTCGAAGGGGAGGCTCCTGACACAGTGGAACCAGTCCCAAGGAAACCCAATAAATACATCACGGCACCTCAGGACAAGTCCTACTTAACAAAAGGAGTTCCAGTGGATGCTATGGTGGTGGCAGCGCCACGAAAAGGAGATGTCGGAATCTTCCTCATCTGTCCATCCCCTAATAAAGATTCTAGGACGATGGATAGGTGCGGAAGCGCATTTTTAGTTCAGCGGCTTTTTCCATGCGATCCCTGAACTATTTGACCCATTTTACACGTCTACAGAGGGATCTAGTCAAAGAGTTGGGAGATACCCTCCAGGGTACTACAGATGCGGCTGTCTCAGAGAAAGTGACAGCGCAACTTAATACCCTTACATCCATTGTGAACTCGTCCATGAGGCTGATTTCCTCGCGGCGAAGGTTCGAGTAGGGCAGCAGCTTCAGCGATTGCTCTTCGCAGACAATCCTGGATGCGCTTATGTTCATTTGCGGAAGCCTTCAAGTCTTCCTTTACTAACGCCCCATTTGACGGTGCCACTCTCTTTGGCCCCAAAGTAAAGGAGACCCTTACCTGGTGTGAACAGGAGGGAAAGACTCTGTCTGCTGTCGGAGTCCGTTTTCCACCCCAACCAGACCGTACCCCAAAGGGCAACGTGGTGGAAAAATGTGGTTTCAAAACCCCAAGGATCTTTCCCAGGCACACAGGGAGATGCCCTTCTAGAGGCAGAGGAGGGGCAGAGGTGGAAGACGCCGCCTGGCGGCAGAGGGGTCCGCAACATCAAGGTGACAGGGATACACTCCTGGTAAACCTTTCCAGCACTCCTGAGAGGAGGCCCGACTGTCCTGCTCTGGAGGCAGTCGGGGTCGCTAGCTTTATACCCTCAGGCCTGGCAAAATATAACTACAGACAAGTGGGTAAAAGCGTGGTTACCAGAGGTTACAACATACCCTTTCTATCCCATCCCATCCCAAAGAAAAGACTCCCAGATGTACGCCCCATCTGCGAGAGCCAGCAGCTATAGAAATTTCAAAGCTGCTAAGAAAAGAGTCATCCAACCAGTCCCAGCGGACCAGCAAGGATTCGGGACTTACTCAAGGTTCTTTTAGTTCCAAAGAAAACAGGGGACTGGAGGCCCATCCTGGACCTAAGCTACCTCAATACCTTCGTCAGGAAAGAAAAGTTCCGAATGGTCACGCTTCAATCGATCCTTCCATTCTTACAGAAGGACGACTGGATGTGCTCAATAGATCTAGAAGATGCATACTACCACATCAAAATGGCCAGGGCATCCAGAGATCATTTGCGCTTCCGGCTGGGGGCCAGTCACTTTCAATTTCGAGCCCTGCCCTTTGGTCTGACCTCAGCCCCCAGGGTCTTCACCAAATGCATGGCAGTGGTAGCGTCTCACTTGAGACGCCAAGGATTCCAGGTGTTTTCGTATCTGGACGACTGGCTCCTTTCTGCCACCACCCAGCGTCAACTATTACAGGCCAGAGACTTTACTCTTCAACTGTGTGTTCACCTAGGAATTTCCGTGAACTTCGGAAAATCCTTGCTTCAGCCAACACAAAGTATCTTGTTCATAGGAGCAGAATTAAACACACGTCAGTTAATTCTAAGACTTCCCCCAGAAAGGATACTATCACTTCAGACTCACATACGTCTTCTACTTTTGTCAAGGAAATCTCCAGCAAAACTGGTACTGAAGGTTTTGGGACTCATGTCAGCCTCTCTTATTGCAATACCCTTGGGAAGGCTGCACATGAGAGTCCTACAATGGCTACTGTTTGCACAATGGTCGTTTCAACAACTACCTCTAACACACGAGATTCTTATAACGAAAACATGCAAAACACATCTAAACTGGTGGCTTCAAACGTGCAACCTTTCCAAGGGGAGACCATTTGTGCTACCCATGCCTACAGTTACGGTGACCACGGATGCTTCCCTGATAGGGTGGGGGGGCATCTTTCAGGGACAGACAGTCCAAGGCGAATGGACCAATTTGGAGTACAATCTGCACATCAATGTTCTAGAGTTGAGGGCAGTGTTTCTAGCGTTGCAACACTTTGCTCCCCTTCTTCCTCTGGGAACTATTGCAGTTCAGACGGACAACATGTCAGTAGTCTGGTACATAAACAAGCAAGGGGGAACCAAGTCCTATCAGCTATGCAGAGAGGCCATGAGAATCTGGCAGTGGGCGGAGTCCACGGGTCGCTTTCTAATAGCAACGCACATCCCGGGGTCATCCAACGTCATAGCCGACAGGCTGAGCAGAGCAATTCTGTTACCGCACGAGTGGTCCCTAAAACAGTCAGTGGCGAAAAGGATTTTTCACACGTGGGGCCAGCCTTCCTGCGATCTGTTTGCGTCTCCAGTGAACGCCAAATGCAGGAGCTACTTTGCCCTATTACCCCCTCCAGGGGAAGTCCCCAGGGATGCACTGATTCACGATTGGCCCCCGGGACTCCTGTACGCATTTCCTCCATTCCCCCTGATATCAAAGTTTCTCCAGAAAGCCAGAAACCTACACAGGACAATAATCCTCA
The DNA here is from genome assembly GCF_019279795.1 of Protopterus annectens. NCBI lineage: Eukaryota > Metazoa > Chordata > Ceratodontiformes > Protopteridae > Protopterus > Protopterus annectens. The sequence goes on from NC_056729.1 coordinate 70,480,905, forward strand.
TTGCCCCATTCTGGCCTCGTCAAATTTGGTTTCCCTTCCTGAAGACACACTGCATTCGGGGACCCTGGATTCTGGACCCAGAGCCAGATCTATTGACTCACTCGTCAGGGGCTCCCCATCCCGCTCCTGTCCCTCCATCTAGCAGCTTGGTTGCTCCAATTCCCAACTTAGCCAGGTCTGATCTTCTTTCGCCAGCAGTTCGAATATATTGGTGGCTTCTCATAAAGCTTCCACTACTAAAACATATTCTAGTAAATGGAAGCGATTTGTATGCTGGGCGAATACACAGCAAGTGGATCCTTTTATAGCTCCTTTGAATAAAATATTAGAGTTTTTAACGGACTTATTCCATCAGGGTGCTTCTCCTGCTACACTAAGAGTTCAATTGGCTGCCATTTCAAATTTCCATGTGGAAGAATGTGGGGCTCCTGTTATGGCCCACAGACTTTGTAAAGCCTTTTTAAAAGGGGTTTTTCATATTAGACCACCAGTCAGATCTCCTACGTCACCTTGGAGTCTAAACTTGTTGTTATCTAAATTAATGTTGCCCCCCTTTGAACCAGCCTCCTCTTGCCCATTAAAATTTTTGTCCTGGAAGACTCTCTTTTTGGTAGCCATTACTTCCGCTAGGCGAGTATCTGAACTTCAGGCTCTCTCAATCAAGCACCCTTATTTGATCTTTCACTCTGACAGAGTTTCTCTTCGAACTAATTCATCCTTCCTCCCTAAAGTGTGTTCTATTAACAATATTAATCAGTCCATTGAATTACCCACCTTCTTCAAAAATCACTCCAACAAAATGGAGTATATGTTGCACAAATTAGATGTTCACAGACAACTAAGATTTTACTTGGATAGAACAAAAGATCACAGAAAAACTGATCAACTTTTTGTGGCCTTTGCTGATAGCAGGAAAGGACTAGCGGTTACCAAAAGAACTCTTTCTAAGTGGCTAACGGATTGTATAATCTATGTCTATGATTCCTCAAATCTAACTCTCTTACATAAACCCAAAGGACATTCCACAAGGTCAGTGTCTACATCTCTGGCTCATGCAGCCCGCCTACCACTAGACGCTATTTGTGCGGCTGCTACTTGGTCTAAGCCACATACATTCATTTCTCATTATAAGGTAGACAAGGCTTCTAGGGACAGGGCAACCTTTGGTTCCACTGTGCTCAAGAACGTCCTTCCGTGAGTTCCTCAGGAACAAGGAGCTAGGGACGCTAGCCATGTGTAAGAACAAACGGCGAGATTGAACACTATCACATATAGAAGTTATGTCCTTACCATAATGTTCCATGTGGAGTGTTCATCTCGCCTTTGTTCTTACATTCCCACCCTCCCGCCCTTAAGAAGAACATTCTTTTTGATGCCTGGCCGGGAGCATTCTGCTTCTGCTTTGCAGATGTTGTGTACATAGTTGGCATATATATATATATATGTCTATGTGTCTTTTTATATATAGTTATATATAGACTCTTAGGTCTGTGCATATGTGATGTAAGCATGAAAGTGCTCTCTCTAGAGACTGGTTTGCTTGCAAACTAGATCTGAGGTAAAGGCAGAGGGGGATTGTGGGTATTAGATTGTCTCGAGCTTCTTCTCGATGCAGAGCTTGCAAGCGGCCGGCACGGAGCCGAGGATCGGCTCCGAACCCATGTGTAAGAACAAAGGCGAGATGAACACTCCACATGGAACGTTATGGTAAGGACATAACTTCTATTTTCACCTGTTCTGGACATCTTTGACCGTGATCTGCGCGGAATTCGGCAAAGCTTAGACCTGTTCTGCGCATATCCGTGTAGTCATGTTTAAACGATGCTTACCGTCACTTGCCGCTGCATAAACCCACTAATATGTGCTTACACGTGCTGTAATGACCTACATCCAACATCCATTATTCGTGCCATCAGGATTACGTAACGGACCTTGCAGAACGTGGAACCGGGTACATACACGACACAGTCAGTGGCTTTACCACTTGGTCATCTGGTGTTTGTACAGGTGTTAATGGTGTTTTGTATGTGGACTGTACTATGGCTGTTCCTCCATACTGCAGTGAAATGTGTAACTCAGTTAGTTTACATATGGATGATACCAATTCATGGTTTGTCCAAGTGATGTTTAATGGATGTGCTCCAGCAGTGGGAATCTATGTCAGAGTGAGCCACACACTGTAATGTGCTACACCTTGACACAACCATGACTGGAGAATGCTGGGGTGGCAGATACCTGTCATAGGTACTCCCCATGCTTTGGCACTACATCCCTAATTACATTATATGGAGGCCCTCATTAACACACCGGGGAATCCATGCAGAGTAGGTGGGGAACAGTGGTTACACAGGTGAATCCCACAATTGGCTCTGCTCCACATAGGCACAGTTGGTTAATCGATGGGGTGGCGATAGCAGACACATTTTGCCTAGGCTGCTGAATGGCCTCTGACAATCGGGCATGTACCTACCGATGTACCTAAGAACCTATACATACAGTATCAACATATACTGTTAGCTTCGTTTACTGTTCAGGTGTTGACTTTCCTTGTTCCAATAGCTGTTGTGTGTGCAATAGTTGAGGGCTGCCTATGTAGGATTCACACAGTAGGCCACCTATACATTACAATTTGCCAGTGGTCATGTGTGTGCCATCCGTTTTACTGTGTGTGCAGGTAGAGAAGTGTGTCAGTTCATAGGGGCCTACACTGTCAGTGTATGTGCTATACGTTCCCTCTTTGCCAAGGCGTGGGCATATTGGGCATGCCTCTGTCTGCCTACTGGGGCTGACACAGGTTGTTCGTGGTCTGAATCCCTCTGTGCCTGTGATGGCCTAGGCAATTGCGGTGGGCTGTGAGGGCCTTCACCATTATGTCCCTGCTGCACCTGTTTCTGCAGGATCATATTATGTAGCATGGCACATACTATGAAGATGTGGGCACATGTGCCTGGAGAGTACTGCAAGGCTCCATCAGATATGTCCAAGCAACGGAACCATGATTTCAGCATCCCAAACACATGCTCTATGATGATTCTGGTTTGTGCGTGTGCTTCATTATGGCATTCTTGCATGGGTGTGTGTGCATTTCTGATGGGAGTCATCATCCATGGTTCCAGTGCATAGCCAGCATTCCCCACAAGGTGGCCATATGGGATGTCCCCCCTGACAAATACCTGATACAGCTGTGAGGCATGCCAGATGTGGGAGTCATGGTAGCTTCCAGGGTTGCCAGCACACACATCTGTGATAATTCCCTGGGCATTGCACACGACCTGGCAGTTGATGGAGTGCTATCCCTTGCGGTTTATGTAGCACCTACCATGGTCTCTGGGTGGTGACTTGATATGTATGTGCGTGCAGTCTATTGCACCTAATACCTCCGGGTAGTGTGCCACATGGTGGAAGAGACGCATATTGCTGGCCAACTCCTCCTGAGTTCGGGGGAAGTATATATGCTCACTGGCATGTAGTAACATGGCATCCAGGAACTGGTGGAGTACCCTGGATGCTGATGCCTGTGAGATCCCCATGATATCTCCAGTTGGCCTTTGAAAGGTACCTGTGGCTAGTATTCTCAAGCTTACACATACCTTCGTGTCCACTGGGATGGGTTCCCCTCTGTTGTTTTTGGATCTCAGGCATGGCTGGCACAGCTCAACTATTTGCTGTATGATGTCCCTGTCCACCCTGTAATGCTCTACTATCTCCAGATCATGTAGCCCCTGGTAGGTTACTCTTGGTCTGAACACTCTTCTCCTCCTCCGGGGCCTGAGGTGGTTGTCAGCGTCATCCTCCACAACACCTTCAGTCTCCAACACATGCTGATGAATCACAGCTATGGCAGCTCCCAACAAGTACATTGTAAAAGTTCCCCGTCTGTTTACACCAATGGTGTAGTGTTTGGGAATACACAAGTGTGTGTGAGGTGCCTTCACACTTTATGCTATTGTGCTTTGAACACTGATGACGTCATAGGGTGTGTATGTACATTCGGAGCTGCAGGGTATCTTGTGTTTTACCACAGATACTGCTATTGTGCTGCCTTTGGTGTTGAGTTACATTTAGCTGCCGTGGATTACCTCTTGCCCTTGCCTCAACTTTTCTTAACAATTCCCCTCCCATTGTCTGGCATGCATCCAGCAGCCTGCTTTCTTGTTTTGTACTTTCCCAAACCAGGATTGTCTTGCAAAATGTGTTCTATTGCCGATCTACTGCAGGTTTGCTTTGCTCGGCGGTTACAGTTCTCTTTTCTTTGCAATCCGACACCTCCCCTATCCTGTTCTGCAGGTTGCTGCTAGCAGCCTTGTTAGCTGGCGTCAGTTGTCCACTGTGAGTTAATAGGTGTTAATTGCTCAGTTGTACTCCAATTACCCTACTGCGGCATTTCCTTATTGTCTTCCCCTAAACTTCCTTTTTGAGTTGTGGTGCGCGGCGTGTGAGTCTGCTTACCGGGTTTCGGGCACATTTTCATCCACGTACACATGTGCTTTCGGGCATCATGTGTGCTCTCAGCTGAGCAAAGCTATATCTACATCCACGCCCCTGTCCTGCGGCTTTGCTTAGCAATGGGCAGCCCGAATTTGCATTGCTCCAATGTGCTTACAGCTGCAGTGGCACACCCCACTGCTGATGTCATGTATTCCTCCAGATCACTCATCGGTGTTGTAGCACTGCGCCGTATTGTACATCCTTAGGCCGGTGAGACGTTTGCGATTCACTATTACTTGCCTCATTTGCATGGCATTGACTACTAATTCATAGTTACCGCGCCGAACACTGTCACAGGCCCTTAGCAACCCTTACAGCTTGGTTGTGGTGTAGCATGCATACCATTTTTTTGTGCCGCCAGAGGAGAGGAGAAGTAAATGTATCCAGCTCATTTGCATCTTTCAATGGCATCTTTTCTTATGCCATTGGCTGTATATTTCGCCATTGGCATATGTTAACTTTGTAATACATGAGTCTGGTGAAATCATGATTTGTGTTACATTTTACGACATTTGTATATATTTTCCTTGCGTTCTCGTTTGCACACACATGCCCTATGGTTGTACTTTGCGTTAGTGTGGCCATGACATTAAATGTTATTTTTCATGTGTTGTGCATCTTTTCTTATGCCATTGGCTGTATATTTCGCCATTGGCATATGTTAACTTTGTAATACATGAGTACAGTCTGCTTCCGAGGCTCCAATGTTCTGTTTGTCAACATGTAAACCGTTTTTTTTTTGGTTTACATTTCTGTAGGCTTATGCTACACCTACGCCACTTCATGAATTGCTATGTACCTTCATTTGCATGCTGCAGTACTGCGCATGGGGTTATTTGCATACCTACGCCGGGACGCTGCGCAGATCTGGCATATGCTGGTAGTGCACATGGAATTGGTCGTACCTGAATCGGTCAGCGACCATATTTGGCATTATACCGCCTACACTATACCTGTGCCTGGCACAAGCTTCATGAATCCCGGGGTGTAAGTTTCAATTTACCCCATGAGACCTTTTAAGTCAATAACATCACTTTACTGTTCATTCAGAAATGACAATCTTAACATTCCCTTGCATTTTGAAAGTTCTGTCAAATACTGTCTGAGTCTGGGGTGTGGGACAGGTACTCGATTGTTGTTAAGATGTAACATGTTTTTCATTTCATAATTAGCTGCATCCATGAAGTTCTAGGAGGGAAGAGTTAGCAAACACTGGTATAAGAGGTGGAGGCTACCTGAGGTATAAGTACATGCAGCCTGATGGCAAGAGTAAATGTACAGTGCACCTGGGTAAAATGACTAGGCTTGCAGCATAAACAATCACCGATTATATCAAATTCTGTCGGAAGTTCGTATAGCACAGTCCATTTGTTGATGTATGTATATGTTGCAGTATATCATGGACATTCTCTTCACTAAAAATGCTCCTGTTCGAGCTGGATACATTTACTTTCTCCTCTCCTCTGGCGGCACAAAAAAAAAAAAAAAAAAAAAAACGGACTTCGCGAGTCCGGTTTTGATGAATTTTTTTAACCGGACAATTTGTCTAAAAACCAGACAGTCCGGTCAAAAACTGGACAGCTGACAACCCTACTTGTACTGAGGCCTGTCAAACTTAGCTGCTCTTTCCTCTTCTTCCATACTAAGTGAATGGAAGTCTTATATGATAGCCCAGCCATGGGCACTGTATTCTCAGAAACAGTGGACTTGCAGTGTGTCATGGGGAAGATTTTTCTTTAGAAGACAACAAGCTGTCATCAGGATGTCTGTCCCCAGGAGGTCAGTCATGGTTACAAACTGAATAAAATTAGTAGTAACTACTTCTCTCAGGTGCATACAGGTTTGCAATGAGCCAAACTTAAGCAAAAGTTAATAAATATATATTTTTAAATGTTTTTCCCTTAGTGGTCCTTTAAAAGAGCATTACAAAAAGAAACATTGGTGTGCTTTTTCTCATTCTTGCATAGAGAAATGATGGGGATAAGGGTTACTAGCTTAATCTAGTAACACATTTTAGATGAAGCAAGTAAATGAAAAAGAATATTGAACATTATAAGGCTTTTTTTCTAGTTAACAAAGATACACTTGGCAGTGTTGTTTCTGTTTTTCATGGCTCTAGCAGACAATCTGATAAAGAAAAATGGCTTGGAGAAAATGCTTTCTGAAAGCATCCAAGTACTTTCCCAGCTGAGAGAGTTATAAAGATAAGACAAACCCAGACAACACTTAATAGAACCACAGGCTGTGCCATGTGTCTTAGCATGGATGACCTTTATATTAGGTTATCTCAAAGCTGTATGTGTGGCTGTCAGTTTGGAACATTTGTTCTTATTAGGAGGGTAACTAAAAATATTTGAAGATGTACAAAGTTTGTGTGTTATTATTAAGTTATTAGGTGTTTGGGGGTATTGGGGATGTGTTTGTATTTTTGTTTGTTTTTTATTAAAATAAAATTCTGTAAGATGTGACATAGGCTGAAATGAAGATGGCAAGAAACAACTGTATAAAATATTAACCTGCCAAACAGTACATGCATGTAACACAAACGCTTGAACTAGACATTTAACAAAAAAGCTGTTATACATAAAAGGTGGGAATAATAATTTTTCAAGAATGTGGTGTTTCTGTAATGTCTATAAATATGAATGGTCTCACAGATAAATACAAAAATGAGAGAGTAGTGAACTATACTAAAAAACATAGAGCGCAAATAGCCATGCTACAGGAGACACACTTGGAAAGAACCAAACATGTGAATTTGATAAAAAGGTTTTCAGGATGGTTATTCAGCAGAATACCTTGGGCAAAGGAAGAGAGGAGTACTTATATTAAGTGCAAGAGGAGCTCCAATAGTGATAGAAGAAAATAAAAGACAATAATGGTGGATTTGTAATATTAAGAGGCTTCTGGCAAGGGGGGAGGATTACACTGGCATGTATTTATATTCCACCAAAAACTGCTGTAATGGAGCTTAAGAAAAGTCTGGCAGCAATAGTTGTTTTTTAGCAAGGAATATTACCTATAGGTTGGCACTAAAATTTGATTTGCAGTCATGAAGATGTATCTGGGTGGCCTCAGAAGAGAAAATATAATAAAGGAGGGTAGATTTTTGAAGAAATGTATGAAAATATTTGGTATGGAAGATGTGAATTCAATATTAGGAGTTCAGAGTGAATTTCCGTATTATTCTCCAAGATACAAAAACTGGGCTAGGCTAGACAGGATTTATATTTCCCTATGTGCATTTAATTGATGGTCTTGATATGCACGCAATAATTATTTTAGATCATGCACCAATAATAACTAAAATAAAAACACGGGGTAATGAAATAAAAATGAGACATTAATGTCATCAAGGCCAATGAATATAGACAGTTTTCTGGCCAATACCCTCCCCAAACTGACATCACCACGACCTTCCTAAAAACCTACCCATGCTGTGACGTCACAGCTCCATGGTCCTTCCTCTACCCATACAGAAAGTAAAGGCTAGAACAAGGAAACAGTACTAGTCAAGTCTCCTGCTATGAGTTGTCAATCACAGCAGGTAACAGCTCAAATTACCCTTAGCACTGTGACTGCTAGGGGGGTTATGTGTGAAAAGGAATGGGAAATGAGTCGAAGTAGTACAATTCAGGCATCACAAGAGCTTGCAATTTAGCTAGTCTAAAAAGAAGCAGCAGTAAAAAGAACTTTGACAGTCTGCTCTGTGGTATTTGCACTGTTTGTATTTTAAGTAGTCATTGAACGGTATGAAATGTTACTTAAAAGTAACTGACTGAAAGCAGTGTATGCATGTAAAATCAATGCAGTGATAGGAGCTTTAGGAAAAAAGATGCCTGCATGTGTAATTTTTTACAGACAAGCACTGCAATGTGGGATACCTAGAGGCAGATTAAACAAACAGGATCACTTCAAGATGTTAGACCCCATGTGGTCAGACTCAAAAATTACTTATAAAAATAGTTAAAGACCTGTAAATAGTTCCAGAGTGGTGTTAAAATGTAGGAAACGCCAAACCACATTGAAATAAACATGTTTTTTGAGTCTGTGGGTGCTATTCTCCATTAAGAAAATTATGGGAGAAATAATAAGTTTTCAGCAAGGAATATTACTTAGGAACTGGAATTTGATTTGTGAAGATGTGCCTGGGGGTCCAGAAGGGAAAGTATAACAAAGGAGGGTAGATTTTTGAAGAAATTTATTAAAATATTTGGCATGGTAGATGTGAATTCTGTAATAAGAGTTTGGAGTGAATTTACATATTATTCCCCAAGATATAAAAACTGGGCTAGACTAGACAGAGTTAACATTTCACAGAAACATTTGCTTTTAATTGAAGGTCTTGATATGCAACCAGTAACTGTTTCATATCATTTGTCAATATTAACTAAAATAAAAACACAGGGTAATGAAATAAAAATGAGACACTGGCGCTTTTCCACCTATCTGTTGAAAAGAAAGAAATTTAAGGAATGGATCGTGAAGGTTATTCAGGAGATATTAGAGAGAATAGGAATTTCTTCTGAAAATATAGCTAGTGAGTGGGATAAAATTAAGGTGGAGTTTAACAATAGAGTGAAAATAAAAGAAAGGGAGTTATGGTTAAGAACTAACAAGACTTATTTAGAGGGACTGAGGAAAGTATTGCAGAATAGGGGGAATCTCACAGAACAAGAAGAGGTTCAACTGCAGAATGCTAAGCAGAAAATAAGGGATTAACTTGATAATATGCAGAGGTTTAGAAAGATTGCTGTCAAGCAACTGTTTTTGATGATAACAGTACAGCACAAAAACTTAACACAATGACTCGGGCAACAGAAAGTGGAAAGGGCTGTCGCCAAGCTTAGAAGCCTATAATAAGGAAGATAACAAGAAATCCTGTAGCCGTATTAGAAGTATTTCGGAAATTCTATGAAAGTGCGTATAAAGCATAGGAATATTGAAATTAGGAAAAGATACAAATGGAAATGTTTATGGAAGAATTAAATATGCCAAGGTTAGAGGAAGATGAGGCTCAATTACTAACAGTTAGGATAGGAGGAGAAGAGATAAAAATTGTGATGCATAACCAATCTAAAGGAAAGTTCCCAGGAATAGATGGTATTCCTGTGGAAGTTAGGAAGCTAGGAGGGAAAACAACTGATAAAGATTTGGAGGTTTTCATTAGCAGTATTTTAAGAGGAGAAGTACCAACATCCTGGAAGAAAGTATTAGTAGCTGCAATACCTAAAGAGGGTAAAGATCCATCAGACCCAGCTTCATACAGGCCCATTTCAATACTAAGCTATTATTATAAAGTGTTCACCTCTATAATGGTTAAAATAATAAGAAAAGTAATGCCAAAATTGATAGATATGGATCAGTGTGGTTTTGTGGAGAGGAGGCAAACATTTGACAACATTAACAGAACACTGATGGCAGAATGTAAGAAAATACCATTGTTGTTGGTCAGACTTGATGCAGAGAAAGCATTTGACAGAGTAAGCTGGGAGTGTATGACCAGGGCAATGGAAGCTTTTGCATTTCCTGAAAAATTGTAAGGTTGATTAGGAGGATATATGAGGGATCGGAGGCGAAAATTAAAGTGGCTGAGGTCCTTGCTGATAAGCTCTGCTTGAGCAGAGGAGCCAGGCAGGGGTGTCCTCTTTCCCCTTTGTTAATTTGCATTATATTTAGAACCACTGGCAAAGAAAATAAGGGACTTAGAAATTCAAGGATATAATTGGTATGGTAGTCAAGAAAAGCTATCTCTATTTGCAGATGATATTATTTTATACCTGACAAAACCAGAAAGAGACATGACAGACATCTCCATGTTTTAGAAGAGAGCACTTTGCTGCACATGTGTTTTAATTCATGTACTTTGCCCCACAGTGCTTCATTAATAGTAACTTTATCAAAGCTAGATATTAGTGATACATTCTGCAAGCAATTCTGTGTAAAAACAATGAACAGAAAGTTATACAGTGGCACAGGTTAAGAGACGCACTCACTTTCTCATCCTTGCTTCATTCTTGGTGACTTCATAGTCTAAAATTCATCCTCTGTCATGTAATCCTATATGAAAGTAGTGATAGAATGAGGGTGGAGCACAGATGCTCTGCTTCACTGTCTTTTTCATCTAAGAATTCAGTAGTATCTGTTTTTCATTGACAGGGAAACTATACAACTGGGTCAGTATCGACGCATCATTTGTTGGGAAATGCTTACTATGCCACACCTACACAACCTACACATATTTATCAGTCTAATGCTGCTACATTTCATAGTTTTGTCTTATGTTACCATCTTCTCATATTACACTGTAATTCAAAACCTAACAAGTTATTTAACAAAACATTTCTCTTACAACCTGGTGTTATTCGTGTCAATGCAGTCCAGTTACAGTGGATATAAAAAAGTTTACACACCCCTGTTAAAATGCCAGGTTTTTGTGATATAAAAAAATAAGACCACAATAAATAATTTCAAAACTTTTCCCACCTTTAATGTGACCTATAACCTGTACAATTCAATTGCAAAACAAACAAATCTGTTAGGGGAAAAATATAAAAAATAAAAAAATGTACAATAAGCTGGTTGCATAAGTGTGCATACCCTTAAACTAATACTTTGTTGAAGCACCTTTTGATTTAATTACAACATGCAGTCTTCTTGGGTACACACATGCCATCAATTAAAGAGACTCTGATTAACCCCAAATAAAGTTCAGCTGTCCTAGTAGGATTTTCCTGACATTTACTCAGTTGCCTGCTACAGCAAAAGCCATGGTTCGCAGAGAGCTTACAAAGCATCAAAGGGATTTCATTGTTGAAAGGTATCAGTCCGGAGAAGGGCACAAAAAAATTTCCACAGCATTGGATATACCATGGAACACAGTATAGATAGTCATCAAAATGTGGAGAAAATATGGGACAATAGTGATGTTGCAAAGAACTGGACGTCCCTCCAAAATTGATGAAAAGACAAGACAAAAACTGGTCAGGGAGGCTGCCAAGAGACATACAGCAACACTGAAGGAGCTGCAGGAATTTCTGGCAAGTACTTTGTTGTGTACTACATGTGACAACAATCTCCTGTATTCTACATATGTCTGGACTATGGGGTAGGGTTGCAAGACAGAAGACTTTTCTTAAACAGAAAAACATCCAGGTCCAGCCAAAATTTGCAAAACAATGCATCAAGTCTCCCAGAAGCATGTGGGAAAATGTGTTATGGTCTGATGAGACTAAAGTTGAACTTTTTGGCCACAATTCCAAAAGGTATGTTTGGCGCAGAAACAACACTTCGTATTACCAGAAAGAGCACCATCCCCACTGTGAAGTGTGGTGGCAGTATCATGCTTTGGGGTTGCTTTTCTTCAGCTGGAACTGGGGCTTTAGTCAAGGTAGAGGGAATTATGAAGAGTTCCAAATACCAGTCACTTCTGGCCCAAAACCTTCAGGCATCTGCTGGAAAGCTGATGGTGAAAAGGAATTTCACTTTTCGACACATCAATGACCCCAAGCATATATCCAAATCAACAAAAGAATGGCTTCACCAGAAGGAAATTAAAGTTTTGGAATGGCCCAGCCAGTGCCCAGACCTAAATCCAATAGAAAACCTGTGCAGTGACCTGAAAAGGGCTATGCACAAGAGATACCCTTGCAATCTGACAGATTTGGAGCGCTTTTAGAAGGAAGAGTGGGCAAATATTGCCACGTCAATATGTGTCATGCTGATAGACTCCTACCCAAGAAGACTGAATGCTGTAATTAAATCAAAAGGTGTTTCAAGCAAAGTATTAGTTTAAGAGTGTGCACACTTATGCAACCAGCTTATTGTACATTTTTTTTTATATTTTTCTCCTAACAGATTTGTTTGTTTTTCAATTGAATTGTACAGGTTATAAGTCACATTAAAGGTGGGAAAAGTTTTTAAATTATTTATTGTGGTCTCATTTCTCATTTTTTTGTATCACAAAAACAGTAACCTGGCATTTTGACAGGGGTGTGTGCACTTTTTATATCCACTGTAAGTATGTTAAAGTGAAACTGAAAGAACTCATTTCTCAGAAATCAGGAGATTGTCCAGAACACACAGAAGCCCTATAATTAGCCAAGAAAACATTTTTAAGTTTCATTTATCTGGAGTGTCCAAACGATAACTGTAGTATGGATAAGACAACTTCTTTTACAGGTTTAGTCAAAGGACTTCCAGCAAAATGTTCCAGGAAAACAACTGAGACAAAATTAAATACTTATTTTCAAAACAAGAGGAAATCAGGTGGAGGAGAATGCTCAGTGTCTATGCTGGGAAATGGAACTGCACTTGTCAGATTTCATAAGGATGAAGGTAAATATTTATTATGGTGCAAATATTTTAAACAAATGTTAGTAGTTTTGTCTCAGAAAGAAATCAAGATGTGCAGTCCATTCTTTAGAGCTTTCTGTAAAACATTGTTAATAAATAGGATTTGTGAAAAACTACGGTCACGCTGTCTACTAAACAAAATTACGCTTCAATAGATGTGTTTAGATTTGTTACTTTTTGCTGTTCTGCATTGTCAGAAACATGCCTGCTGCAACCTAGTAACATACAGAATAATGAATGTCCTGTTTTTAGTTTGTTGATAGTATAGCACAACAGGCTGGAGATTTAAACTGCTGATGGGCTTCATTTTGTAGATCTCAGTTTGATTCCCCTCAGTCTCCACTTGCAAAATTCAATATTTCAGTATTTCGAGATTCCAAAGTGAACCCATATATATATATATATATATATATATATATATATATATATATATATATATATATGCATATATATATATATATATATATATATATATATATATATATATATATATATCAGATGCATGGGATGTATAAAGGGGCTTGCCCCCTGCAAAAAGCACAAACTGTTTTGTTTTTCTTTTATGTTTTGATTTTATGTTTGTCTTTCACTGTTGGGTTGTTTATGCTTTTGGGGACAATTTTATGCCAAGCATTTGATTAAACAATAGGAACCCTTGTACCTAACCAGGTCATTTTGTAATATTAAGAGTAACTTTGGTTGTAATTACTGTTGTTTTAAGGGACACAGTATATCAGTGATGTAAAATTATTTTAAATACATGACATTACATCCTTTCTCTTTTTAAAATACTTTTCTTGAATTATCAGCTGTTACAGGCAAATTTAATACTGCGGTGGTGGTGCTGCGGTAGCGTAGTTGCCTCACAGTTAGACGTTGCTCGTTCGATTCTCAGTTAGAGCGTCTTCTGTGTAGCAACATGCGTGAATGGGCGTTCCTTCGTTGAAGGTTGTGCGTTAGGCCTGGCAAGCCAGTACGTAAAAATCTACTGCCAATTATTAGTGGATCGGAGTTCCGCTGTGGCGACCCCTAACTGGGAAAAGCCGAAAGACACAAACAAACAAACAAAAGTAATCAAACTGTATTAACGAGTTCACATTTACAAATGTTATACTTCACATATATTGCTATATATCATATAACTTAAGCAACATTACATAAATTATTCAATTCCTGCTGTTTTTTTAAACAAGAAACATCTTTATTAAACATTGCTTATGACATAGGCAATCATATGTTTATACAGATGATAACAAACCACACAGCACACTCCCAATTGCAAACATTATACAGCACTTATAGTCTACCCAATATTATATACTTTCTCTTGGCAATAATTCATACAAGCAGTTTACTAAACAAACATGACATACAAATAATACAGTAGTGGAAGTATCTGACAAGCTGTTGTAACATTTCCTGCTACTTTAAGCAGGTGAATGGTGTTTATATGAGACAGCTGTGTTACTTAATATAGAAAGAGCTCAAGGAATTTTCTGTTTCAAAAGTAGACCCAATAATATCCACATGGAAAATGGTACAATATCATTACACACATTCTAAAGCAGTCCCTAACAGAGAACATGTTTAAGGCAGCGATTCCATTTTCATAACAAACCAAAATCCATAGTAGTAGAATATATTGGTATTATTTTGTGGCATTTATTATTTTATTTTTTATTTTTTTGTATTTTGTATTTCTTGACCATGGTAAGGCACTGATCTTACTTGACCATTTTCAGGTTCATCCATGAAATACAAGAAATTACAAAACAGGTAAAAAAATAACACAAAGTGGTGACTTCCGGTCTGATCAGGTAGTGGTGTGATCGTGGATGAGTGTGTTTGTGTCTCTTATATGTAAAACATGTTGTTAATATCATATAGAGCATTTTGTTAATTTTATAATACATTATGCATTTGGGTAACAGATGGCTCCTGAGAAAGATGGGCTGGAGTTATGACAAGCAAGGAGGGTAGAAAGTCCAACAATAAATGTAGAGATTTGTCCTAACATAGAGCCAGGTAGGAGGGGGTGATTCCTGTACAGATCCATCCACAACCCCTTTTCTCATTTTTTGCACATGGAGTTTGGGTGTCATTTCACCACTGACAAATCATCTAGAGCCAAGGTTTACACCTCCGGGTGGCTAGCCCCATTACGGTAAATTTTCCACACCACACACTTGCATACACACTCACATCTATGGCCAATTTAGAGTGCTCAGTCCACCTACTGCATGTCTTTGGACTATGGGAGGAAACTGGAGCACCTGGCGGAAATCCACACAAACACAGGGAGGACATGCAGATTCTGCACAGAAGATATCCAGCTGAGAATTAAACCAGGGAATGTCTTGCTGTGAGGTAACAACACTATCCACTGTGCCACCCCATCCTGCATTGTTGTCAAGGTAGAAAAAGTAGTGGTTCAGGGATTTGCCACTTCCAAAGTTGTTAGAATAACTACTCAATTTCAAATGATTATGCAAGAACTGCCAACATTAAGGCTAAGATGTCCGACTTTATTGGAAAGTTGTTAGGCAGGGTTAGAGATGTTGAATAAGCCCTGATAGCCCATTCAGGCCACGTTAGTGAGATGGATAAGGACTTTGCTGATGTGACACACAGGATTGTTATAGAATCCAAACATAACCTCATAGAAGATAGATAGATAGATAGATAGATAGATAGATAGATAGATAGATAGACAGATAGATAGATAGATGTTGTGGGTCACAGCAGAAGAAAACATCTGTGCTCCACTGGTATGCCAGAGAGCATGGAGGGAGCTGAATGTGTAGTGTTTTTAGCTCAGATGCTGACAGAATGGTTAGATATACCACTGGAGAAGATCCTAATTGACAGGACTCACCAACTGCTTATGGCAAAGATTTCTGTGGCCACTGCTGGTCAATTTTAAAATATTTGTGTTGAAGGAGATTGTCTTGTTGGCTATGTGGAAACTGGAAGAGATGGTCAAAGTTAATGATTCTTTCATTCTGTGTGATCACGATTTTGATACAGAAGCTAAGAGGAAAAGAACTATATTCCAACACATTATAAAGAAATGCAGGGCACAGGGCCGGAAAACAAGATTGATCTATCCAGCTACTATGTGAATATTCTTTCCAGGATACCTTATTCTTATTCCTTCATGGAAGAGCAGAAGCTAAAACAAGGCAAATACAACCAGATGTGGTTGGTTTGCCTGATGGCTGAGGTGACTCCTTTAGCCAGCAGAGGCCTGTGATTGTACAGGAGTGGGAATTGGCAGCAAACCCATATCTTGTTTTCTGCAAGAACTTATTTGCCAAAAAGAAAATACTATCAGAAGGGAGAGCAAAGACACTATGACCCTGGGAACCATGACCTTTTTTGTAGACAAGTAGGAGGTGTTTGGATGGATAGTATGGTGGTATTATCATCCTGAATGTATTTACTGGCTAAAGCGTTACAGCTGAAGCTTCAAGACTGCTTTGGAAGATGAGTGGGGGATCATGCTTATCTGTATTGCATAGTACAGTATGCTAGTTGTAAAACTACTGAACAATGAATCTGAAAGTTTCTTCTGTTGGTTCTTAGGTAATATTTAGTTCAAAGTTTATTTGTCAGTCCAAGCAGAGGCACTGTGCCATTTCCATGGATGTGAAATGCTATGCTGGCAACATTATTTTGAGTTATAAACTGAGAATGTGATGAGGTTTTCTTGCTGAATATAAGACATGTATTTTCTCTGTGGTCAGAATGAGGGTAGTATCTTGGTATGTTAATGGACTTGTATGTCTGCTAAGTGTAAGATGGATATTCCTACAGGAGTTTCACCTGAATGAGTGGGAGTTTGCTGTATTATGTAAGTTTGCATTTCAAGTAATGGGACATACGGCTTACCCAGGATGCAAAAAGGTCTTGTCATATTACAGAGAGAGAAGTTTTATTCTGAAGTATTGGAGATTAGCCCCAGCCCCAAGGGAGGTACACTCTGTGTAAGGCTGATGTCATCTTCATTGTACTTTAATTAGTCTCTGTATTACCTCCAGAGAAATATTTCTGCCTTAATTTCAATGTTTAAAGTTTGGACTGTTACACAGAAGAGCATAGCAATATGGGCAGAGGATTGGAATTTCGTTACCTCCAGTAGGCAGGTCTGGGGAGGGCCAATAGTGTTTTCTGTTTTTTAACTTTTGTTGATAAATTCCTTGTCAACTACCTTAACACAGTTGGCATGAAGGCTGTTCACCATACAAAGTGGAGGAGGGACACAGAAGTGTATCAACATCAGTTGGCCAGACATGGATCAGTAGTCAGGATGGAGTGTATACTGTGTATACAGGAACATCTGTATATGGCAGTAGGTCTGGAGCATTTTCCTAAGATGTTATCAGGTTATTCTTTAGTTCTTTTAACCATGCTGTTGGATAATAGAGTATTTGCACACACACCCCCCTACTTAAATATACCAACTCCAAGATTGCACCACAGTGGAGGAAATAGCAAAGTCCTGAGAATGGCTCAGCGATTTTTTTCCCCTGGGAAAAAAATCACTGTTCCGGTCATTCGGCTTTATGGGACTTTGCATATTTAGTGTCGATTAAAGAGCATTCGCTCTTTTTACACTTCAAGCTTCTGATATAGACCCAAATTGTCCTGTGCTGAAGCAGCAGCATTCAGCTTGGATGAAGAATTTGGAGTGTTTTCTTTTAGGCAGATGGGGAGAGCTTGCCAAACAGTAGTCGCCTGAGAGGAAAATGCATGTGCAGTGCTGTGGAGTTTGGTTCTAGGGGTAATAGAGTTGATGTGGCTTTAAATAAGGTAAACTAGCTGGTAAATTAATTGCCATCACACAGTACATGTCCCCTAAAAAGAATTATCAGATCTTTTATGATTATAAATTAGAACAGGCTAAGAGTGCATTAAGGCTGTCTTTCTTTGACTCAAGCCGATCCATCCAGAAGATATTAGTTAAGGGCACAGCAGGCAGAGAGGTCAGTCTATAAAATATGGAGTAAGAAAACACAACAGTTTGTGTCTGACCCATTGAAATATATGATGTATTCTAAGATTATTATATAAAATTATATATTGAGGACTCCAACAGTGTGGTAAACCTGGGAGAAATAACTACTTGCTGAAACTGAAATTGCCTAGAGTAGATAATGTAAGTGTGGCACTGCTAGTTAGAGAGGTCACCAAAGAGGAGATGCATATATTACTGGACACGAGAAAAAGAAAGATGCTGGAGGAGAGTGGGCTACCCATGAGAAATGTACCTGAAATTTATAGATCTCATGGTACCGTTTCTCTAACCGAAGGGTAAAAAGGTCATATAGGCAAACCATTCAATAAAAACTGCAAGAAAGAACCAGCCAAGCTAGAGTCTTCACTTTGCACTTAAACCTCCTGTAGCAGAGCTCCATGGGATATATGCTGGTGCCCTCTTAAGGACATACCAGTGTTTTAGCTATGTGGCTTCTGAATGTCCATCATTTTTTTACTTTTAAGTCTTTCTGGGTACATGTAGACCAATAAAGCCAAAGCCCATTAGCTATAGACATGCTATGTTTGGGCCTTTTTCTGACTTCGTCAGTAGAGTACAGATGGACAGTTTGGCTATACTTTAGAAAAACAGGGCTTAAAATCAAGAGTGATATCCTTAAAAAGTAGGTTGCTTACAAAATATCCCAAAAAGACAAACTATTCAGTAAAAACTGCAAGAAAGATCCAGCCAAGCTAGAGTCTTAAATCTCCTGTAGTAAGGACCCATGGGAGATATACAAATGACAACTTAAGGATATACCAGTATTTCAGCTGAATGTCTTCAGAATGCCCTTGACGTTTTACTTTTTAAATCTTTATGGGTACATCCAGGCCAGCACATGAGGTACTGAGGATGGGCAATTTTCTGTTTTCTTGTAGGAGAACTTATAACTATGGTAAAAGTAATAGTAAAACATGCTAAAGATGCTGCTCAATCAGAGTGTTATTGTCCAGTCACAATCCTTTTTTAAACTCTAATACCTTTATTAAATTATTACTTATGGCATTTATTTTATAGTATTCAATACTTCAGATACAGTTGGACTTTGATTTATATTTTCTAGTAATTACTTTTTTGGCAGCCAACAGAATTAAACTTAACAAGGCCTTACTATGTCTGGACAATTCAGATCCTGTATCCCAGCCCAAAATAATAATTTCCTTGGTTACAGCCATTTGCTCACCCAATATTTCTGACAGAGTACTCTGTACAGATTTTTTTTTTTGATCTAACAACTCTTTACATTCTCAAAACATATCTTCCCACTTACCTCTTTCTTCCCAACACATCTCCAACATTTGCTATCTACCTGTGGAAAATTTCTTTGAAGACTGCTTGTGGTATAAAAATGCATGTGCAAACACTTTCAAGCAAAAACCCTAATCCTTCTGGACTTTGTTGCATACTTGGGAACCATACATTGTCATTCCATTGCTCCCTTGTAAATTGTTTTTCCAGTCTTCCTTCCCAATCTTTTCTAGCCTCTTCTGACTGATTCTTATAGTTGTCATACAATATTTTATATGCCCTAATAATTATCCCTTTTTTAACACCAGTTTTTTTTCTAGAGTCAACTAGAACTCTACCATAGCTTGTCTTTCACTTATGATTCTCCTATCCCCTTGTCTTTGCTCATACTCTGATATCAGTCCCTGGTAAGGGAGGCAGTCTCTAGCCTCCAGTCCAAATGTCTTCTTGGGTTCATCCCACTCTGTAACCTTTGCCTAGGTTCCTTTTCCTCTTTTCTCCAGAAAATTCTTGCTCCATCTTGCCAATTTCAGTACCTCTGCTTGAAGTCATTCCTATTGGTAAAAATTTCCTTTCTCCAGTCTCGTATTGGCTTAGTTCTTAGAATACTTTCTTTTCTTTAATGAATATAATGTTCTGTATTGTTATTATTCTTCTTAAGGATTTGCATTTAAAATCCCATTTTCTTTTTATTTCTTGAACTACCCCCCTGCTTCATCATCCTTTTCCACTTTGAATTATAACTTTCTGCTTGTGTTTATACACACACACACACACACACACACACACACACACACACACACACACACACACACACACACACACATTTATATTTCCCTTAACTGTATAGCTCTAAAATATGCATTCAAACCACTTTGTTCTATTAGAAGGATCAGATTATCCCACTTAACTTTTCCCCTCCCAGATAAATTTAACTGTTTATTAATCATTATTTACAACTTCTCCTCTGGTTAATAAAAATAGGCCTGACCTGTGTATGAAATTAAAGGGACTAACAGCTTCCAGTTTCTCAGTTTTTGTATTACCCTTTGTTCAGTCTGTTCCCACATATCCTTAGCTGCCAAAACAAAAGCCCTTTTAATCCATACACTTAAATAGATCATCTCACCTTGTCCACGTAAATATGGGTATTGCTGAGCCAATTCATGTGTGGGTACATAATTAATGTCTTTAGCCTTTGTTTTATCTTCATTAATTTTATATCCTGAAAAGACCTAAAACTGTCTTAAAATGTTCCACAACAATGAGATGTCCTTTTCTGACTTTATCGGGTACAAAATGGTATCAACTGCAAATAAAGACAACTTTTCTTGAGTACCTTACCTTGAACTTTTGAGTTCCTTATGTTCATCATATTGATCACTGCTGTAGCAGCCTTAGCTATATGGATTATATCCTGCCAAAGATATAACAGCTGACCAACTTCCAAGGCTTCAGGGCACCTTCCATGCACCCAAACTGTCATGCAGCTCGAGCTGAGCTGGGGAGCTGAAAAACAGACATGTTTGGGTGCCAAGCCCTCCAGAGCTTTACTGCTACTGAAGAGTATGCTCCTCTGAGGCTTTTGAAGACTGTTGGTCAGCTTGTGCTGTTTCTTTGCTGAGCAGATAGGTTCCCTTGGGGAAGAAACCTTTCATTTAATATGTTTATTTATATACTTTTTCCCATACTTTTTGTCTTTTAGTCATTTCAGCTTGAGCTGTCTGACAGTTTGGGCATGTGGAAGATGACTTATAGCTTTGAGAGCTGGCTGGCTGTTATATCCTGTTTTATAGCTAAAAACAATAAAATGCCACTCAGATGTCACAGTGAAACTTTTTTAATGTTTAAGCACTTTCGTTCCAGGGGTTAAAGGAACTTCCTCAGAAACAAAGTTTCTACTTTCTGGATACATTTAGGAAGCCTGAAAGGTGCAAAAAAAAAAAGAGATACTTAAAGTGACAGTGCTAAAAAAATGCAAGAACATTAATATAACCATATCTAAAGTGACATAGTTCAAGTGTATAAGTTAAAAAACACATAAAAATGTATAAAACAATACCTATTGAATATATACCATAAAAAGCAATGCTGTTGTAACCCATATAGCTAAGACTACTGCAGCAGCAATCATTCAAACTTCTACTGTTATGGTAGGTTTACTTACACAACTGTACTTTCTTTGCCAGTAGCTGCAAATATAAAGCAACTAACAAAGAGGAAAGAAGACACCCCGGACTGGTTCAGATGTTTAGACACAACTTATCAGAAAGGAACTCTCCCACTTGAAGCCTCCTACTTTAATTCTTGCCTCTGATCCTTCACATTTCCTACTAATTAACCTTATTGCATCAGGGAATGCAAATACTTCCATTGCCCTATTCAGAGTCCCAGCTTACACTGTCGAATACTTTCTCTGCATCAAGACCCAACAACATCTGCAATATTTCCTTACATTCTTCTTCCCACTGGATCATCGTTTTGTTTGTGTTGTTTTATGTTTGCCTCCCCTCTACAAAACCACACTCATCCATATCTATCTAGTTTGACAACACCTTTGCCATTCTTTTAGCTAGTGTAGGCATAAACACTTCATAATCATGGTTTAAAATTGAAATTGGTGTATATGAAGCTGGGTCTGATGGGTATTTACAGTTTTTTGTAATACAGCCACCACAGCTTTCTTCTATGATGTTTGTGCTTCCCCTCCTTTTAAAATACTGTTAAAGAAAGTCTCTCAGGTTGTTATGACTTTCTTCCCTCCTAACTTCCACAGGAATACCATCTGTTCCTGGGGACATTGTGGCAGATTCATCATACATCGCTGTTTTTATCACCTCTCCTTTTACTTTAACTGTTATTTCTTAAGTCTCATCTACCTCCAACCTTGGCATATTTAAGTTTTCCATAATATTTCCATTTGTTCTCTTTCTTGATTCCTACATTTCTCTGCTTTATACAAATTTTCATAAAATTTCTGAAATATGTCTAATATCTCTACAGTATCTCTGGTTATTTTATTTTTTTTTTTGTTATAGGCTCCCTAAATCTGGCAAAACCCTTTCTACTTTCTGTTGTGTGAGTTGTTGTGCTAAAACATTTTGTGGAGATGTTATCAAAATAGTTGCTTAAGAGGAATATTTTTAAACTCATGCATATTATCCAAATAATCCCTTATTTTCTCTTTAACACTATGCAGTTGCATCTCTTCATGCTGAGTGAGATTCCCTTTATTTTGTAATACTTTAACCTTTGTCAGCCCCTCTAAATAATTCTATTACTTCTAAACCATGTTTCTTTCTCTTTTATTTCTACCCTGTTTTTAAGGTCCAGTTTCGTTTTATCCTTGTCACTAGCTATCACTTCTGATGAAATTTCTATCTTTCCTAATAACTTTTGAATGATTTCCACTACCCATTTCTTACATTCATCTCTTTTTAACAATTAGAAGGGAAAATACCAGTTTCTCATTTTTACTTCATTACCCTACATGTTTTTTTTAGTTTTTATTGGTAAATGATCTGAAATAGTCATTGGCTGTGTGTGTTGAAACTTTCAGTCAAATGCATATGTTCCAATGAAATATAAGCATAGTACACTGAGGAAGAAGACTTTTTACAATTCGACAAAGGAAGAGCAAGTTACTCTACGGACTTTACAGACTGACAATTCTATAGTTGTTGCCATCTGACAAATGGAGGGGGGGGCTCTGATGGTTATAGATCCTGATTGCTATAATAATAATGTTTTGAATATATTGCTTGATGTGAATGTCTGAGGCTGCGTCTCTACAAAATATTGAGGAGATGTGGAGGGTGTTTATTTTATGCTGTGTGATTGTCTACATAATAATGATATAAATTCTGAATGATATCAGTTTTTTATGGTGGACACACTACTGATCCCCACTTTTCAAGCATTACCAAAGGTCCATAAAGATTTATCTCAACCCCCATTTAGACCTATTATATCTGACCGGGGATGGATGAAGGAAACCCTATCCATTTTTGTGGAAAGACGCCTTAGGGTTGTTTTGGATAAAATAGATACTATTTTACATGATCGAGAACACTTTTTTGACACAGTTATGAGTGTGTAGGTGATGTACCCCTGGATAAGAATGTTTTTATTGCTACTATGGATGTTGTTAATTTTTCACGGTTATCCTAAATACTATAGGGATAGAATATGTTAAAAGATTTTCTGTTGGTTCATGGTGACCATCATTTACTTTTTGTAGACCTGATCTGTTTATTGAAACTATTTTGGAAAATAATATTTTTTTCTTTTTTAGGTAGGTATTTTTGCCAATAGTCAAGAGTGGCGATGGGAACATCTTGTGCCAACAGCTATACTAACTATGGGATGGCACAATGGGAGTCCATGTTTGTGTTTTGTAATAACAGATTTATACCCCACATTAAATTCTATCATAGAATTGTGGATGATGTTTTTGTTCTTTGGCTAGGTAGTTTTGAGGAGATTGAAAAATGTGTTAATTTTATTTACACCAGACTAGTACTTTCTTAAGGTTTGAGACTAAGGTCTCAAAGTCTACAATTGAATTTTTGGATGTTAGATTACAGAGGGATCCATCTAATAGAAATTGTTACTAGCAGATTCAGGAAACCATGTCATAGGAATCATTTATTGCATTGACAGAGTTTACATCCACCTAGAATATACAGAAATATAGTGGAAGGGCAGGCCTTGAGGTTGTCTAGGCTACATAATAGAGATGAGATGTTTGAAACTGAGATTGATATCATGAGAAGAGAACTATTGGAGTACACCACCCATGAGTTAGATAGGGGTCTATCAGATGTTAATATTTTTAGATCACAGAGAAAAACCTATAATTCTGAAAATCCTGTTGCAACAGATTGTAGTGGCAATTTATGCTCTGATTTTTCCATGAAAGGGGTGCCAATATCTTTGACATATTCTGATAATATTGCCTCTATTTATGGCATCATTGAAAAGAACTGGTATTACTTATGTCTGATCATTCCTTGAATGGAGTGTTAGGGACTAAACCATCCTTTAGGTTTAAAAATAGGAAATCTTTTAAACATATTTTATGTTACAATAAAGGACAACAGCCATGGTACCTTTTCATGTGGTGCTTGTAGTTTCTGTCACCTTTTAGATAGTGATAGCACATTTATACATCCCATTACAGGAAAGAGATACTTTTTTAATGTTCATGATTACTGTCTTACCCAGCACCTGGTTTACTTGGCTCAGTGCCAGGAATGTGGTAAGTTTTATGTAGGAAAGGCTTAAGGATAGGATTAGGGAGCATGTCCGAAATATTAGATTAGTGAACACCCTAAATTCGCTAGCCAAACGTTTCGCAGATGGGAGACCATCATTGTTTTAAATTTAAGGTAGTGGAAGGTGTTCCCTTGGGAGGATGTTTCAGTGATGTTAGCAACATCACAGGAAGTAGGGAATTGTATTAGATATTATATCTGCAGGCTGATAGGAAGTGTGGTTTAAATGACAAGGTCTCTTTAAAACCTAAATTGAAGCAAAGGAGACCTTTTTGTTTTAAATGATTGTATGTTTTTTCTTGGTTGCTTGGTTTTATTTATTCTAAATGTCTGTTGAAGTTATTTATGGTCTGAAGAAGCAGAGTTTCTGTGAAAGCGCTTACCAGTTTTTGTATGCTTTGTTTTCTTAAGTTTTCCATCTATACAGCCTTACTTTTCTTCTTTATTGTGTGTTTTGGGCATTTGGCTGGAGTGCTACATTGGTTAGTTTTCTGAAATATAACTTGTATCCAAGCTAGCCCAATTACTGTACCTTGTGGAATAATTTGTAAATTATATCTGAGTTTCTACTACTGAATTCATGTCTTCCATAACAAATACTTTCATATATTTCTTCAGAAATCTGCCCTCTTTTGTTATATTTTCCCTTTTACGTCCCCCTGATATGTCCTCACTATTGAAAATCAAATTCCAGTCTGTACCTGTAAGTAATATTCCGTGCTGAAAGCGAATTATTTTTCCAAATATTTTCTTAAGCTCTATAATAGCAGTTTTAGGTGGAATATAAATATATACCAATATAATCCTCCTTCCTACCACAGATCTACTACTATTGTCTTTTTTACCCCTCTTCTGTCACTATTGGATCCCCTCTAGCAATCCGTATTACTATTCCCCTTTTCCTTTGTCTCTGATATTCTGCTGAATATCCACCCTGAAATCCTTTCTTTGTCAAATTCACATGCTCATTTCTTTCCAAATGTGTCTCATGCAGCTTTACTATTTGCACTCTATATTTCTTAACATAATTCAATAATATTTTCTTTTTGTGTATACCTGTATGGATATTCATGTTCCAAAATAGTTCCCACTTATTATACAAGACAGTTTTTTTGAATGTGTATTTCCAATGTTTGTCTTACATGTTCTCACTAATGTTTGGCAGGCAGTTGTTTCTTCTCATCTCTATTTGAACCTATGTCACATGTTTCAAGTCTTTTTGTTTTAATAAAAACCCTCATGAAAAAACTTAAATACATTTTCAAATTATCCCCATTCCCTACTGATTTAGAGCAAACACTCAAAAAAAACTATGTACATCTTCAAAAAATGAAGTTTAACCCTCTATTTAGGAACAAGTGTCCCAAATCAACAGCTGATCCAGCTGCAATTCTTAATCATGATTACAGATTGTTTACTTCATTAATTTCCAAGAGGTTAATAAATATTATTTACTCCTCAGTTCATTTAGACCCAACAGGTTTTGTCAAAGACAGAACAACATCAGACAATAACATAAAGGTAATTAAAGTGTCGGACTGTGCTACAAGATTAGGATGTCACTTGTTTCTGCTTATCTCAGATGCTGAAAAGATGTTCATAAGGTAAGGTGGGATTTCTTATGGGTACTCATACCATTTTGGCTTTTCAAAACACTTCATTTCCGTCCTTAAAAAATTATTCATAGGGTTTCAAACCCAGGTTAAGGTTAGGGCTAACTTGTTCTCCTATTTCTTTATTTGCAGAGAAGAACGTATTAGGGGCAGCTTCTGCCCCCCCCCCATTTGCTTTTTACATGGAATCTTTAACAGAAGCATTAAGTAAGGCATGTTATGGAGGGTATCCTATGGACACAAGGGTGTATAAACTCTATGTATGTTGATGACTTTTTAATTTAGTCACATGCCCCATATGAACTTTTATCCAATATATTCTTGGTGTTGGAGAAATTTGATGGGCTGTCAGGATACAAGTTAAATCTATCAAAGAACAGTGCTTTATGTTAAATATGACATCCCCTCCAATAAATAAGTCATTAAGTAAGCATCCCTTTCTGGGTAGTAGATCAAAATGTAAATACGTGATTAATAAGAATATTATTTAATTTGGAAATAAATGTACCATCAGGAGCTTGGGGGTTACTGATGATTGTATGATAAAGTACTTGCTGCTTATAGAATACAGCAAGAGACAGGTCTCCCAATAAGTGCAGCTGTACTTTATGTGATAAAGAAGATACCAGTAACACAGTTTGTAGGGTTGGCTGTATTTGAATAGTTGGATACACCAACATCAGGGACCATATTTCTAGGAGGGTATTATTGTTGAGTCTTTCAAGGTGGAGGAGGTCTTCTTTAACATACAATGTAGAAATGAGCAGACCCTATTTTGGTATCAAGAGATAAGAACTGTAACAAAAGGTAAGTAGGTGTCTGTCAAGAAAGGGGATTATCTGGGTTTAGTGAATTGGATCCTGGACCTTAGAGGTATACACCCTCCAATGAGGACATTGGTATCTCAGAACTATAAGGTGCTGAGAGGAACAAAAATGGATAATACTAATAAATGTAGACATAGTTGGGAATTGGAGCTAAACTGTCAATTTCAATACAGGAGCTGCCACCAAGTCAAGAAAGTGCAGATTCTTTGGGTGGCAGTGTTTGTTCAAATTCTTCTGTATGCCAGCCAGGCTAGGGACTATTTCTTGGGACTGCTTCCCACTGTTGAAGAGATGAGAGCCAGGTTCTGGGTGATTAGGATCATGTTTTATGGTTATGCCCATGACTAGCTCTTTTTAAGAAAGATGTACAGGATATTGTGCACCAGGTCTTTGACACAAATGTCTTAGTAACACCAGAAGTTTATTTTCATCTTAGCAACTCCCCACCCAGCATATTAAATCTGGCACACTCCTTTATCTACTGCTTCTAATGGTAAAGAAAGCCATACCTAAAAAGTGCAAAAATGCTGAACCTATAAATAAAGACATCCCAGAACAATCAAGAGAAAAGATTCTCTTGAAATGGCACCTTTCGTGTGTGTTTATAACATGAAAAAGGTCTAGGTTTTACTGGGATGACTGACTGCCTGATGAACTTCTGAGTTGGTTCTTTTATGTTTTAATTGCATCTGAAAGTATATTTCTGTCATTGTCCCCATGTCCTTGGAAAGTTAGACTTATAACCATATCACAGTTTACAGAAGCAGTTTTTTGGGTTTAGTTTCAGATTCCTCCTGCTAACTGTTCATATGACAGTTGTAAAAAACATTTGAGAGATGGACTTGTTTTTATATGTGTGTATTACGTAATGTTTAAAACTCACGGGCATTAATTGAAAGGTCAGATAAGATTACCTAAGAGCAATACATGCATATGTATTGTATGATGCCTGTGGTTGTTCTTGGTTGTGTTTCTTTCTTTTTAATAAAGGTTATATTTCAAAAACAAATATAGCATATAGTAGTCTTGTATCATTTTCAGACTATGCATCTTTAAACAATTACAATTACACTATATACAGGAGATGGAAAAGGGGGAAAAGAAGTGTGATGAGATAGGAATGAGGTTTAGGGAGGAAATGGGAGATGAGGACAAGTAGTGGGTGGGTAGGAGTGTGAAATGATAGAAGGAATAGAAGACAAAGAACTTAAATTGGGAAGGGGTTGTTTTAGGTAGTCTTATGTGATTCATTTATTAAGGAGGCATTTACATTTATTTGAATAAGAAAAACCTTAGTTCTGAGTGAAATTCAGGAAATGGTATATTAGATTTTATATAAAGAAGGATGGCAACTCAGATTTTGGGGGTGAATGTGGAGAATGTGTGCTGTTTTTTGATTTTAACAAAACCACTACATTTCTTAGATTACCCAATGGTATTGTAACAGAGCTGTTAAGTTCACACTAAGCTACAAACTGATTATGAAACATGTTTGGATATACATTTACCATGAAATGTGACGTTACTAAAACTGGCCCAATGGCATAGCGGCTTTTTTTTCTGTCTGACAACCTGCATTCAAAATGGATGCTAACATATACATAACAGAGAAGGACTATATTCTGACTATAACTTTCTTTTTTTAAGGGAATATGGTGAGCACACTCTGTAAATGACCTCTGACAAAGGCCAGAAATAGCCATATATTGTCACCCTTCTTTCTTTTTTTCCTTTTTGGGGGGTTCAAATGTATTTATTACACAAATATGTTATAATGTCATGGCCCACAATACCTTATGGAAACATAAATTATAAAATTATATGCCTCATAGACGTTCTTTCTATGATGCCTTTGTAGAACAATTAGCAACCATTGGGAGAGACTTACAATTGAATTTTGTAGTGTGCAAGGAGTACTTGCACACCTACTGGCAATGTCCAAGGTGGGGGGAATGATTCAGAGATACATGCTGTGCAAAAATGCAACAACAAAAAATACACATTTTAACATGCATGTAAGTGTCTGTATAATGACATGAAGCTGAAGGTGTATAGGGAAAGGAGACTGTTATTATATGTAGGTGTATTCAAGCAAAACACAGTTGTGATTCATAATCATTTGAGAAAGATTGTGCTTACCATGCTATGTGACACTGTGAAAGACAAGAGCACAGTACAAATACCTGAGTTGTAGGAAGCGATAATGCTCACTATTACAGCAGCCCTTTCAGAACAGCATTTACTGATAGTAAGTGTTGTCATCTCCTATCCAGTAGGGCAGTGTGGTGCACAGTGGCAGCAAAATCATTACTGGTAGTCTGTAACAACTGTAATTTTACTGATCATTGCTCAGGCTGATTTGGTCATTTGAGGAGCTTGGTGGGAATGTACTGCCCACATGTGGAATCTACAGGAATGCATGGCCTTCCTACTATTCCAGTGGAGACCAAGGTATTTAGCAGTCAGTATCTCATCTAGAAAGCCTTTTCAGTGACCAGCAGGGTACATGCTATATGTATCACAGGCAACAACCTCAAGAATACCAAAAAAGTTATGCTTCTACATGTGGATGAGCACCATCACACTAGAGGACAGCACACCACTATGCATGCCTTTTATGACACTGCTCACCTTCTGGAGGCAGTCAGTGACACAGATTGCACACATGTGGCAATAAAGCCCCCATGTGGTCCAAAGTCCCAGAGGTCTGTCAGCAAGACAGGCTACCATAATTTGAACTGAAATAACATGCACAAAACACAGGGGGTCATAACCAATGTGCCTGCGCAGCACTTAGAGAGTTCCAATGATTCATATGTGTGGATTACATGCAAATATCATCTGTATTGCTACTTCCAACAAAAAGACCTTCCACAAAGCAAGTTAGTTGGTAAATGCAGCCATCAGTGGATGAATAGATTCATGTAACTATGTTTACCAAGTACAGAGACACTACTACTCCAAATTTGTTATGTGAGATACTGTAGAGAATGATTGTAAAGATCCATTTCAAGGTACCACTATGTTATGAGGTTTGTCACTGTGTGTTCTAGATTAATATATTTGTGCCTGTGTAGTCGATATACGGGGGCCATACACATACCTGCCTTCTCAGCAGCATGATAAGGTGCAGTGAGGTTTAGGCCGTATATGTTATGCTACCATGGACTACTCTATCACAATTTACTCATGTTACTTTTTCTCTTTCAACACAAGCAAAATGGTATCTAAATCATGTGGATTGTTGCTGGAGTAAAGGAAGAATGGCAGAAAGTCAGGATTGGTATTAATCACATGTGCTGTCCTGTCATATAATCAATCATTCATTGCAGTTAATGAACTACTCATTTATGCATCTTTCCCATTGTGTCTCTACCCTGCAGATCCTGAGGGAAAACATGGTAGAACAGGTGCCTCTACCACAGTCTACCCTTGTTTAGGCTTTAGGTGAGGAGGGTGATGGTCCTGGGAGTGCTTCTCTGGATGGGATTTTTTCCTCTTACTATCACATAACTCATCATTATTGAATGTAGCAGTCCCGGTGCAGTTTGCCCAGTTCTTGATGTCTGTGGTTAGGGGAGAGCTGAACATATGACTTGGACAGGTGGGGCTCCTCAAGCAGCAGATAACATATTTGCTCTCCTGGCCCTTCCTAACTATTAGGACTATCAAAGGGAGAGCCTGCTTATACTATCAGCCACACTGTTCCCTCTGTTGGTGATAGATCATTGTACTTCCCTTCTGGGACAGGTGGCACAATAGATGATTCTTGTACTCCATCCTGTCCCCAACTATCTATATTCTCTAACTGTTGGGGACAGCTGCATACCCTGTGCATTGTCACACCATCCCCATCACTATTTGACTGCCCCCCCATATGTCTCCATCCATTCCATGACCCACCTTAGTGTATGAACATCCACCCCAATTTGTCTGTTTGCTTTGCACACTCATCTATCCCCTCATTCCTTCCCCTATTTTCCTGCCATCCATTCTAATCCCCATCTATGTTAGAAGGGCTTTTTCCTCAGAAAAAATGCCATCTTGATTCCCCTACCTTGCACTTTCATATGCATTTTCTTTCTGTGATCTTCTGTTCAACATTTTCCATCTGTGATCACCTGTTTGCTTCTAGCCCCCTTTCCAGCTTCTTATCCAGCCCTTTTCTACCCCATTTATGATACATATGGGTGGCCATTGTTTAGCTGCCCCAAAACACTATACTGTAAATGCTTATAGGTTCATAGCTGGGTTCATAAGTGGGTACTAGGCTATCGGCCCGAGGGCATAAGTAAGCCTAGCCAGAAGTGTCTTGGCTTTCACCACCCATGTAGATTAAATTCCTGCCCCTCTATTGTGTAGAGCCACAGACGTGATCCCAGGGGTGAATTTTCTATTACCCATCCACTCATCAAGGTTTTTCTTGAAGAGTGCTAATGATGAGCTCTGTTTGATGTAGATGGGTATTATGTTCCAGAGCATGGGAAGTCTCTGGGACAAGAATGTATCCCTCCAGCATGTCCTATTTATGTTGTGGTGAGGTTTAGGTCCCTAGAGCGTGTTACATGTAGCTCGGGGAGATTGGGATTTCTTTAAGTGGAGCATGTCCATCAAATCTGGGTTTGACATAGCTTTGTATGACAGACAGAGATCTCCCCAGTGTAAGCGGTATGCGACCGAGTAGAGTTGGAGTTTCTTGATCTGGTCAGCATAGGGCAACTATTTGAGGTCAGCAATCCTCTTGGTGAGGTACTTCTGGGGCCTCTCCAGTTGTTGTAGGTGTCTTGTGAGGTACATCCCAAATGGGGCATTGTACTCAATGAGGGGTCTAATAAGTGATGAGTAGAGGGGGACAATGACTTCCTTTTTTCTAGATGCAAACCCTTTTGTGATTAGGTGGACCACGTAGAAAGATTTTCTGACCACTGTGGCAATATGATTATCAAAGGAGTGGTGACTATCCACTTGGGTCCCAAGGTCTCTTATCACACTTTCTGTGTTAAGTGAACTTCCCCCTATTTGGTAATTCATGGGTACCGTGTTTTTACCAAAGGGGATGACAATGCATTTTTTGGCATTTAGCTTGAGGCAATGGTTCTGGCTCCAGGTATCTGTCTTGGTGAGGCCCTTTTTCAGGATGTCTACATCGGCAGAGGAATCAATTATGGCACCCAGTTTGCAGTCATCTGCAAACTTGGTTGGCCATAGACCCTCAGTGTTTGCTTGCACTTTGGAGAAGTATATACTGAACAGGAGAGGTCCCAAGACTGAACCCTGGGGCACTCCACTTGTCACTGGTTTGGAGTTGGATCTGGAGTCTGCAACTCTCACTTAATGGGTTCTGTCCATGAGCCAGTTGGCCACCCATCTTGTGACGTAAGGGTTTATGTTTAGGTTGGTGACTTTATCTATGATTCCTGAATGGGGGATGGTATCGAAGGCTTTAGCAAGGTCCAGGTAGGCTGTGTGGACCACCTTGCCCTTGTCTATGGCCTTGGTAACTGTTTCAAAGAAGTCTACCAGGTTTAGGAGACATGATCTACCCTTTACAAATCTGAATTGGGTAGCATTCAAAGTTTGGAGGTTACCAATGTCTTTGTTTATGAGTTCATGATGATGCACTCCATGACCTTGCAGACCAGGCTTGTCAGACTAATAGGGCAATAGTTCCCGGGGTCTGTGGTGGTTCCTCCCTTGTGGAGTGGGATAACAGTTGCTGTGTGCCATTCAGTAGGCACATAGCCTGTGGTGCGGCTGTAATTGAACAAGGAGTTTAGGTGTGGGGTAGTTCATTTTGGAGTTTGTTTAAGACACAGCCTGGGATGTGGTCCTGTCCCATGGACACTGTGTTTTTGGCTTTAGAGAGTGCCATTTTTACCTGCGTGTTTGTGATTAATGAGGCTGTACAATCATATGGTATAGTTATTGGCAGTTTGTGGGGGTGAGAGGGGAGTAAAGTTAGCACTGAACCTATCTGCCAAGATGTTGGCAATATCAGTTGGCTCTGTATATTTTGTGCCATTCTGCTGTAGCTCAGTGCAGATCTGGGTGTTGCCATTGACATTCTTGACATAGCTAAAGAAAGCCTTGTGGTTGTCTTTGGAATCTGTTGCAATTTTTCTTTCAAAGTTCACTTTGGAGTATTTTATGAGGGATCTTAGCTTCTTACCGAGGTTCATCAGGGAGTTCCTCCATTCTTGTGTTTTTACTCTCTTTTGCAACAGTTTCTTCCTTCTGTTGTAGAGTTTGTTAATGGCAGGGGACCACCAGATTGGCTTCCTTTTTCTGGAGGATAGCGTCTTGGTTTTGTTGGGGAAACTGTTGCAAAAGAGAGTAAAATCCCATGAGTGGAGGAGCTCCCTAGTCAGCCTCAGTAAGAAGCTGAGATCCCTTATAAGATCTTCCAAAGCTAGCTACGAAAATAAAATTACCACTAATTCTAAGGACAACCACAAAGCATTCTATAGCTATGTCAATAATCTCAATGGCAACACCCAGATCTGCTCTGAGTTACAGCGCAACTGCATGAAAATTACAGAACCAACTGATATTGCCAACATCCTGGCAGATAGGTTCAGTGCTAACTTTACCCCCCCTCACCCCCTAAAGGGCCCATATCTATACAGGAAGAATTCAGAGTCCCTGTAATCACAACTACGCATGTAAAAGCTGCACTCTCTAAAGCCAAAAACACAGCATCCATGGGACCGGCACGAACTTCAGAACGAACTGGCTCCCCACCTAAGCACCATGGTCATTAATAGCCTTGCATCAGGCTTTGTGTCCACTGAATGGCACACAGCAACAGTTATCCCACTCCACAAAGGGGGAGTCACCACTGATCCCGGGAACTATCGCCCTATTAGCCTGACTAGCCTGGTCTGCAATGCCATGGAACGTATCATCATGGAACTCATAAACGAAGACATTGGTAACCTCCAAACTCTAGAGCCCACCCAGTTCAGGTTTGTGAACTACAGATCATGCCTCCTGAACCTGATTGACTTCTTTGAGGCAGTCACCAAAACCGTAGATGAGGGTAAGGTGGTTCACACAGCCTATCTTGACCTCGCCAAGGCTTTCGACACCATCCCCCATTCTGGAATTATAGCTAAACTCACTAAACTCAGTATAAATCCCTATGTCACAAGATGGATTGCCAACTGGCTCACTGACAGAACCCGCACTGTAAAAGTTGCAGACTACAAATCTAACCTCAAACCAGTCACAAGTGAAGTACCATAGGGTTCAGTCCTGGGACCTTTCCTGGTTAGTATCTACTTCTGTGAAGTACAGACTAACACAGAAGGCCTCTGGCTAACAAAGTTCGCAGATGACTGCAAACTAGGAGCCATAGTCAAGTCCCCAAAGGATGTGAACATCCTATAGAAGGGCCTCACTGAGACAGATGCCTGATGTCAGAGCCATGGCCTCAAGCTAAATGCCAAAAAGTGCAGTGTCATCCCCTTTGTTAAAAACTCTGTACCCATGAACTACCACATAGGCAGCAATCTAAATAAACCAATATTAGAAGAAGCAAGCCAGGATCCACAAACCAGTATTTATTGAGCGCTTTTGTTTTTTTAGAATTAAAAACTTCATCAGAATAAAACAATCACAAATGAACAGTGACTGACCCAACTTATATAGCAATCTTGCTTACAAAAATGTTAATTAGCAATCAGCTTAAAGGTGTAGTCTCTAAACACGTATACAATAGATGCATACCTTGAAATACATATGAAATATTTAAAATATATAATATATAAAATACATAATCTGTTAAAAACATATGTGTAAACTCACAGAAAACATTTCATTATAAATTATATAAATATTTACTTATAAATAAATATATATTATGAACTGCATATTATTCACATATATCCTTCAGCCCTTAGTCTAAGTATAGGGCTGATGGAAATGTTACTATTAAGGCCTGGATATTCAGTAGCATTAGTCCTCATCTGCCACCTTAATTCATAAAACTCCAAGAAGTCATTAACTGGACCCCCCCATCCCCCATTGATACCTGCTCTAAAACTGTGAACTTAAAATTGTGTCCCTCATTATTGTTAATGTGAACTGCCAAGGCATTTTTAATGTCCTGCTTCCTGATGTCATAACATAGGTTTATTTAGTTTGCTGTTTCATTACACATTGTGAATTGATAGGCCGCAATCTACTTATTTTATTTATTTTTATTTTATTTTGCATTTGTTGACTGGGCTAGTCTAACTGGATATATGTCCATTTAAAGTAGAGGCCTGGGGAGAAAAGCTCCAAACTAACCACAGTTATAACAAGGTTAAAGATTACCATAAATTAGCTTACAAATAGTACTTAACTAGGTAGTAAATAACAGTAAAATAGCAAATAGCAATTAAATCAAATATGTTATGTTGTACATAAAATGACAAAAAACAGAAAATTGGATGAGACTTTTCAGATGAGAAAAATAGATGTTACAGTAGTTTTACTGTTAACTTTTTGTTTCAGCTAAACAATCATATCATGATTAGTATATAGACAAGGAAGTCTTATACATAAGGAAGTGTTATAAATAGAGGTGAAAATCTAGTCAGGGTTACTACAAGGGCATAGCCAGTGTGTTTTAAGGTGTAATTTGAGTTTTTGTTTGAAGAGGTATGGGGAAGGAAGTAATGTAAGTTCACTAGGCAGAAGTTTCCAGTTTTTGCCAACTGTGTTCGAAAAGAGTGAGTCACCTGAGAAGTTGTTGGACATGTTTATGCTAACTAATAGTTTATTCGAAGAGCGTAAGGTATTGAGATTTTTATAGGGGGTTATAAGGTTGGAGAGAATTTGGGTTTTGTTTGGATCATAAAGGATCGTATGGGCTATGGTTAGTTGGTTAAACTGAAGCTGATTCTGTAGTTCAAGCCAGTCAAGTTGTTATGACAGTGATGGGTTCTGAAGGGGTTACCAGAGACAAAACGGGCGATGTTATTATAGGAGCTTGCTAGTTTGAACAAATTGCTTTTAGTTAGGTTAGTGTAGATTGGTGAGGCATAGAACAGTATGGAGATTAGAAGAGATTGGGCAATAGTAGTTCTAGTTTTAGAGGTTAGGAAGGGTCTGATCCTATATAGGGAGCCCAGTCTTCTGTTAACTTTTTTTTAAAGTGTTGTTAATGTGAATGTCAAAGTTAAGGTTGTTATCTATTGTAATTCCAAGGAGTTTAGTGTAGGATTCTGGTGAAATGAGGATACCATTGTTTGAGATGACTGAGAAGTCAATTGGTGTAGACTTGCGGGTAGGAAAGAAGAGTAAGAGTTTGTTTTTTTTTTGGGATTCAAGAGGAGACAGTGCTTTAAAAACCAAGACTATACTATGTTAAATACCTTCTGAGTTATGGATTGTAGTTCAGAAGAAGATTTAGCTGTGCAGATGAGTGTAGAATCATCTGCATATTGTATGTAAGTAGCTTGTGGAATAGCTAAATGCAGATAATTTATAAAAATGGAGAAAAGTAGCGGGCCTAGAATTGATCCCTGGGGGACACCCAATGTGACAGGCAGGAGGGATGAAAGGTTATTTTCCCAGAGCACCGCTTGCTGCCTATTGCTGAGGTAGGAGGAGAACCATTGCATAGCAAGTGAGTCAAAAGAAAGTGACTTGAGTATATTTAAAAGCAAAGGGTGGTTAACCATGTCAAAAGCTTTTGAAAGATCTAAGAAGAGAGCTGAGGAGAGAGTATTATTGTTGCGGTTTCTGTTGATAGAGTCAGTGAAGGAAAGAAGGGCTGTAGTGGTGTGGTGGAATGGTCTAAAACCATGTTGGGTGTTGGCTAGTAAGTTATGCTGAATTAAATGGTTCAGTAGCTGGTGATGAATGCATTTTTCCATGATTTTAGCTAATGGGGATAATAAAGCTATTGGTCGGTAGTTGGAGTAGTCGGTTGAGTTACCTCCTTTATGTAGAGGAATGATGTGAGAAATTTTCCATATGTCTGGGATGGTTGCTTCATTTATGGTTCTATTTATAAGAATTGATATAGGATCGGCTACAGCTGTAGCTGCGTTTTGCAAATATTCAGCTGGGATCTGGTCAGCAGAAGGAGTACAAGGCTTCAGTTCTTATTTTATTTATTTTTATTTTATTTTGCATTTGTTGACCGGGCTAGTCTAACTGGATATATGTCCATTTAAAGTAGAAGCCCGGGGAGAAAAGCTCCAAACTAACCACAGTTATAACAAGGTTAAAGATTACCATAAATTAGCTTACAAATAGTACTTAACTAGGTAGTAAATAACAGTAAAATAGCAAACAGCAATTAAATCAAATATGTTATGTTGTACATAAAATGACAAAAAACAGAAAATTGGATGAGACTTTTCAGATGAGAAAAATAGTTAGATGTTACAGTAGTTTTACTGTTAACTTTTCGTTTCAGCTAAACAATCATATCTTGATTAGTATATAGACAAGGAAGTCTTATACATAAGGAAGTGTTATAAATAGAGGTGAAAATCTAGTCAGGGTTACTACAAGGGCATAGCCAGTGTGTTTTAAGGTGTAATTTGAGTTTTTGTTTGAAGAGGTATGGGGAAGGAGGTAATGTAAGTTCACTAGGCAGAAGGTTCCAGTTTTTGCCAACTGTGTTCGAAAAGAGTGAGTCACCTGAGAAGTTGTTGGACATGTTTATGCTAACTAATAGTTTATTCGAAGAGCGTAAGGTATTGAGATTTTTATAGGGGGTTATAAGGTTGGAGAGAATTGGGGTTTTGTTTGGATCATAAAGGATCTTATGGGCTATGGTTAGTTGGTTAAATTGAAGCTGATTCTGTAGTTCAAGCCAGTCAAGTTGTTGTGACAGTGATGGGTTCTGAAGGGGTTACCAGAGACAAAACGGGCAATGTTATTATAGGAGCTTGCTAGTTTGAGCAAATTGCTTTTAGTTAGGTTAGTGTAGATTGGTGAGGCATAGAACAGTATGGAGATTAGAAGAGATTGGGCAATAGTAGTTCTAGTTGTAGAGGTTAGGAAGGGTCTGATCCTATATAGGGAGCCCAGTCTTCTGTTAACTTTTTTTATAGTGTTATTAATGTGAATGTCAAAGTTAAGGTTATCTATTGTAATTCCAAGGAGTTTAGTGTAGGATTCTGGTGAAATGAGGATACCATTGTTTGAGATGACTGAGAAGTCAATTGGTGTAGACTTGCGGGTAGGAGAGAAGAGTAAGAGTTTGTTTTTTTGGGATTCAAGAGGAGACAGCACTTTAAAAACCAAGACTCTACTGTGTTAAACACCTTCTGAGTTATGGATTGTAGTTCAGAAGAAGATTTAGCTGTGCAGATGAGTGTAGAATCACCTGCATATTGTATGGAAGTAGCTTGTGGAATAGCTAAATGCAGATCATTTATAAAAATGGAGAAAAGTAGCGGGCCTAGAATTGATCCCTGGGGGACACCCAAAGTGACAGGCAGGAGGGATGAAAGGTTATTTTCCCAGAGTACCGCTTGCTGCCTATTGCTGAGGTAGGAGGAGAACCATTGCATAGCTAGTGAGTCAAAAGAAAGTGACTTGAGTATATTTAAAAGCAAAGGGTGGTTAACCATGTCAAAAGCTTTTGAAAGATCTAAGAAGAGAGCTGAGGAGATAGTATTATTGTTGCGGTTTCTGTTGATAGAGTCAGTGAAGGAAAGAAGGGCTGTAGTGGTGTGGTGGAATGGTCTAAAACCATGTTGGGTATTGGCTAGTAAGTTATGCTGAATTAAATGGTTCAGTAGCTGGTGATGAATGCATTTTTCCATGATTTTAGCTAATGGAGATAATAAAGCTATTGGTCGGTAGTTG
This sequence comes from Protopterus annectens, assembly GCF_019279795.1. NCBI lineage: Eukaryota > Metazoa > Chordata > Ceratodontiformes > Protopteridae > Protopterus > Protopterus annectens. The sequence continues at coordinate 70,519,567 of NC_056729.1, forward strand.
GAGTAGTCGGTTGAGTTACCTCCTTTATGTAGAGGTATGATGTGAGAAATTTTCCATATGTCTGGGATGGTTGCTTCATTTATGGTTCTATTTATAAGAATTGATATAGGATCGGCTACAGCTGTAGCTGCTTTTTGCAAATATTCAGCTGGGATCTGGTCAGAAGAAGGAGTACAAGGCTTCAGTTTTTGGATGAGTTTGAGGATAAATTTGGTAGAGATGGGTTGTAATTTGAAATTGGGAATAGGGCTATTATTGGACATGAGAAAGCTAGAGTTGTCAAGGGATAGCTGGCTGGCCAGGGATTGTATGGTCTCAGTAAAGAATGAGTTAAATGTATTGGCGATTTCGCTTGGGGTTTTGAGATTAGTATCTGTTGGACTTGGTGTACTGGAGTGTCCAGGGTTCATGAGTCTGTTGATATTAGCCCAAAATTTCTGTGGATTATATTGCTGTGTTTTCTGCATTTTATAGTAGAAGTTTTTTTTATCTGAGAGTATTGCTTTTTTGTTGAGTTTCTCAGTTGTTTAAAAATTTGTTTGGTCTGCTGTAAGTTTGGTAGTTCGCCACCTATCCCAAGTTTTGTTTCTGAGTAAGATTTTTTGCCTGGTTTCTTTAAATAGCCAAGAAGCTGGTTTTGATCTAATTCGAATGGTACGCTTAGGTGCATGGTGGTCTAGGATAGTTAGGAATTTAGAGTTGAAGTATTTGACAGCATCTTCAAGTGGTAGTGTTCTTAGGGAAGACCAATTACAAGCAGTAAGTTCACTTTGGAATAGTTGTATGTTAAATTGTTTGTTGCTTCGACTTGAGCGGAATATAGTGGGTTGGGTAATATCATTTTTTTCCCTAATTATGTAGGTGAGAGAATGGTCACTTACATCGTTTGGGAGGGTCCCTACTTTATAAGTTTGTTGAAAGTTATTTATAAGAATCCAGTCTGAGATATTATTTGGTTTGTTAATTCTAGTGGGGGTGGTGATAGTTTGAGAGAAACCATGAAGGTTAATATGGGAAGTAGGATGGTCAGTATTGATGATCTTCCAATCAATATTGAAGTCTCCTAGGATTATTGTTTCTTGAGGGAAGGATGATTTAACCCAGCAAAGTATATTCTCTAGTGTAGTGATGTTATTCCCAGGAGGTAACTAGACACAGATAATATTTATGGATTTGTTAGAATTGATCTGTATTTTAGATATGAGTATTTCAGCATTATTTTCCAAAGGAGGGTTGGAGGGTGAAGAGGTGATTACTAAACCTTCTTTGAATAGGATTGCTACTCCTCCTCCCTTTCTTCTGTTGTGGTCACATCTCAGTATATTATAGCCTGGAGGTGTGATTTCATTATCATGGGTTCCAGGTTTCAACCATGTTTCAGTTAGGCAGAGGATGTCAAAGGAATATATATCCAGGAGTGCATGGAGCTGGGCGACTTTATTATTTAAGCTCCGGATATTGAGATGAGCAACTAGGAGTGTGTTGGGAAGTTTGGTAGGGGACAGTGAGGTGGTGGGATGTGGAGTTTGAGAGTTGGAGGTATATACATTGTCTGGGCCTGGATTAAGGTGGATATCTCCATATTTTAAGGATAGCCTTTTCAGTCTAAGTAAAGGATTTTGAGTACTACTGATTAGATATAGAACTTTCCTGTTTATTGTGTAATTATATTTAATGTGGGCTAGTCTGTGGTACTTTGAATTAAGGTAGCTTGGTGTAGAAGTTATATTTATGTGCTGGTGTGGGGTATTAGGTGGTTGAATAGTTGTTTGTTTATAAGGATAGTGAAGTTGAGAACAAGTTTGATGTGTAAGTGAGGTTAAGAGATAAGATGAGGTGAAAAAAAATATGAGAGTAGAAAAGAGAAGAGCTTTGGTAGTAGTATATTTAGCTAATGTGAGCATAATGCTTGGTGTGTTAATGGGAATTAAAAGAGAAATAGGTAGAACTGATAAGAAGTGAATTAGAGATATATGAGAAGGTTATGTTGCTTTAAGTCTGAGTTTGTGTTTGGTTTTGTGGGAGAAGGGTGTGTGTAGTGGGTGAGAGTGATAGATCTGTTTTATTGGTTGGTGTTGGAAAGAGGGTGTGGCTAGGAGCTATAAGTCTAGGGCCCTTGGGGTGGGTGGGAATTGGGGGTAGGGTAGGGGAGCGGAGTCAGCCCGCAGACCGAACAGAGCGGGTAGAGACAAGAGAAGGAAAGAAGCGATAGGAGAAGAAACAATCAGTGAAAGAAGCTTTTAAAGGGTAAGTAAGGTAATAGGTAAGGGGAAGAGATTGGGCTCAGTGGGAGGATAGTTAGTATGAGGATAGGTGGGTGCTAAGTGTAGAGGGTTTGAGGTTAAAAGGTGGGATAATAAGTAACACTAATAGGACATGAAGGTCCTAAATTATACTACGTGTAGGTAAAGGGATAAGATCTGGCACAGGTTGTAGTTGGAAGTGAGAATGTAAAGGTATAAAGTGGGCTAAAAAGCTAAGGTAGTATAGGAAGATTAAGAGTGAGTTAAGATATTGGCAAGACTAGGAAAACAAAGGCTAGTCTGCTATGTTATGTTAGGAAATAGTGGGGATGATAGAGGGAGGTAGAACAAGGTAAGGGTGCCACCTAGTGGACAAAACCAATAGTACAATAAAGATAGTAAGAGGGAGAGGTCCGTTGTAGGGTAAACGGTGAGACTAGAATTAAAAGAGCTTTAAAAGGATCTGAGAAGGGTGTACAGGCTAGAGGGTAGGCTACTGACTGTCCTGTCTAAGGAGCGTCCTTTCAACTACCCACCAAAGTACCTTCTATAGTTAACTGATAGGTTTAACACTGAATGTGTGATAAGAGACCTTGGGACCCAGGTGGACAGTAGTCTCTTCTTTGATAGCCACATTGCCACAGTAGTCAGAAAGTCCTTCTACGTGGCACACCTCATCATAAAAGGGTTCTCATCCAGGAAAAATAGGTCATTTTTCCCCTCTACTTGACACTCATTAGACCCATTATAGAGTACAACGTCCCTTTTGGAATGTACCTCACAAGACATCTGCAGCAGCTGGAAAGGCCACAGAAGTACCTCACAAAGTGAATTTCTGGCCTCAAACAAATGCCCTACACTGACCGTCTCAAAAAACTCCAGCTTTACTCCATAGCATATCACCTACTCTGTGGTGATCTCTGCCTAACATATAAAGCTATGTCTAACCCAGAGCTGTTGGACGTGCTACACCTAAAGAAATCCCAATCCCTCCGAGCTACATGCTCTAGGGACCTAAACCTTGTCACGACAATAAACAGGACATGCTGGAGGAATAGATTCCTGTCCTAGAGACTTCTGATACTCTGGAACAGGCTACCCATCTATGTCAAGCAAAGTTCTTCATTAGCACTCTTCAAGAAAAATCTTGATGAGTGGATGGAAAATAGGAAATACACCCTGGGGATCACTTCTGTGCCTCTGCTCGACAGTGGCACAGGAAAATAACTTTCTTGGGTGGCATAAGCCAGGGAACCTTTTTGGCTAGGCTTACATAGGCACTTGGGCCGATAGCCGAGTACCTACCTATGAACCTATGAACCCCAATATATTTTGGCTTTTTTTCAGATTTCTTGGGCTGCAAAGTTTAGAGATACAGCTGAGTGTTGAGTAGATTTTACAAAGAGCTGAGAGCCGCAGGGGAGCAGAAGTTTAGTGCTGCTTATGCTGAGTCTGCTTGCATTGTTAATAGCAATAACAGGTAGTGTACTTGCTTTTGATGCAAAAGGCTGTGGGTTCTACTCCCACAGTAGGTCTATGCATTGCTGATACTGTACTGTGTTGCAAAGGGGTGGATGCTGCACTCCTTTTTGGCGAAGATACCTAATAACTATGAACCTGTTATCAGTTTGCCATCCATTCCCTATTGCAATATTACTAGCTTATCATTTGTTTAGTGTAGCATAGGCAATTTATTCCTCAAGGGCAACAGGCACTTTATTTGTAGATGAAACAAAGAAATATAAAGTTGTTAGCTAGCAGCAACCTTTTCATTAGTTACAGATTTCTTTACTGTGGAATTATTTAGATGACATTTACTTCTAAAGAGATTGTGCATATTTACTGATATTGGTGGACTGTAGAAGTTTGAGTAGACTTGTATGATGGCAATGTTCTGAACTGGGCAGTTTTGTCATTATTGGTGCATGCATTTTGTTTCATTGTTTACTAGAAAAATGTTCAAAACAATAAATTTAAAACACCCTCTAAAACTGTACTGTATTGTACAAGGAATATAATTTAATACAATCAGGAAGGTGTATGAAAGAGCATGTGTATGTTCTGTGTGCAAGGAGCCTGTGATTTGAAAACAGCCCAAACCCAAAGTTAATCTTTATCTGCCACTGGCAAAATGCATTTTCTTTGAATGTGGGTTTCAATGCTGTTTCAATTAATGTGAGTTTCAAGGGCAGAGGCGTTTTAATGCTAAATCTGTTTTCATTGTAAGACTGCATTGCTTTGTTTAGCAGATATCTAGTAGTGTTTGTGCTGTAAAATGCAAAATAAAACTTTCAAATTAAGTCCAAATCATCGCAGAAGTAAAGCAGTATGCGCGCTAGTGTTTTTGGTAAATGGGGTGAAGTAGCCAAGTAATGGTTCATTGGAATGGCTGCAGGGGGAGGCTCCATTCGACCATGATTTTGTGAGGGGTAAAGGGTGGCAAACTCAAAGACAGCCCCGGCTGAACTATACCTCTCAACTGTCCAGATTTTTGCTTCTTATTTTTGGTTTGTTCCTCATAAAATTTGTGGTTTTCTGGCAAATCATTTAGGAATTAAGTCACTAAATAATGACAGACACCTAGTTTCAGACTTCATATCCTTCAGAAAAATGCATGCTAAAGCAAGACCTGCTATTCTATCAACTTGTCTCAGTTTATACAAGAGCAATTTTTAGTACTGTTTATATGTTCCCCCAATTCATTTGGCCTTGTCCAGATTTCCTGCATTAACAGGTCGAGAGGTACATGCAAATAAATTGCTTTATAGAATTAGGCATATCCAAACCTCTCAACTGTCCCTGATTTTGGCTCAAAATGTTGCTCTTCCCCTAATAATCCCTTTGTAAAATGGCAATTTTGGAAGAAAATGTGGAGGGTTTACAATTAATAAATAACTGTAATAATCAGAGTTATAGATTAATTGTATTTCAGAAATGCATGCAGATTCTTTTATTTTGTCAGCTGCGCAAGTTAGCAGTACTAATATTAAAAAAGTGTCCCTTCTTTGACAGGTTCCCAGCTGTATTGTGTGGCTCTTTTATATTTTTGCATCACATTTTTGGTCCGTTTTTCATACAATTGTGTTTTTTTTGGCAAATTAGTGGCAAATCATTAAAGGCTGAAGTTAGAAAATAATGACAGACATTTCAGTTTCAGATTTCATACCCTTCAGAAAATTCATACTAATGCAAGACTTACTATTCTATTATCTTTCTAAGTTTATCAGAGCAATATTTAAAAAATTGTCCTTATTTTTGGGCCTTTGTCCCACTTCTATGCATGGCTTTGTCCAGATTTCTTGCTCTGAGGTTGAGAGGTATGACAAATGTGTCAGGGCCATCACAGTCTGCCAGAGACATTTCAAATTGTGACATACTTGTTGCACCCCACTCCCCCATGTAGTGACTCTGGATGTGTCCAAGCAAGGCAAGGAGCAGTTATGCAGTATAAATGTGCAGAATATTCCCCATCCAAGGTAGACACAAGTACTACAGTGGCTTTTTATCTGTCCTTGATTTTGCAAAATGTTCTGGTTTCTGTCATATTTTTTTACTGTTGATTTATGCTTATTATTATTCAGAAAGTGCCTGTTGCTCTGTTTAAGTAGCAATGCTTTAATGACCATTGGGTAAGCTTGTCTGAGATTGTAAGATGCAAGTAAGCTTTAATAAGCATACTGTTAAAGAATTGCCAACATTGAAAGCCTTTCTGTTGTTGCCATGCAGAGAATACTTACATAACTAGATAACGTATAAGCTTTGGGTATTGAAATGCATATGACAGTATTTGTAATAAAGGACAGAATTACATCATTTTAAGAAGCGTATTACATTTGTTGGAGACTTGCAGTCATCTTTGCAGGCTTTACCTGCAAACTAAACAGAATCCCAATCTATCGTGTGTGGTCCATAACCTGTGCAGTAATCCTTTAAGCAATGTATCTTGAGCTTGTTTCTTGTTTGCTTTTCATTTTTTACTTTGATCATGTTTTCCCCATGAAAAAAGTAGATAGTTGTTGTCAGGCATCAGGTCTTTTTTGGATAAGAAACATTTTTACAAGTGGGGGTATTATAGAGATTGCTACTTTCAGCATGATACTTGGTACTTTAATAAAGCTGAATATAAATTATAATTAGAACTGCAGTGCAAGGAGAAGTGGTTTGAGCTGAGTACTGCTTGTTTTTCTTATAGTTGATTTTGACTGGCATTCCAGTTCTTGTTGTTGTTTGTCTTTCAGCTTTTCCTGGTTAGGGGTCGCCATAGCGGGACTCCGGTCTGCTAATGATTGGCAGTAGATTTTCCTGAATGCTAAGGGGCAAGCTTGACGTCCAACCTTCAACGAAGGCATGCCCATTTACTCATGCCTTTCGAACCTCACCCAACCACGGGGAGGACATGCAGACTCCACACAGAAGGCACACCCCGCGCTGCAGCCAAGAATCGAACGGGAGAACCTCTTGCTGTGAGGCAACAACGCTACTGCTGCATCACCACAGCACTTTTGACTTGCATTCCAGTAATGTATTTAAAAAGTTATTTATTTTTTCATGCCTCACAGCCTTTTTGTTTCCATCTAGATATTAAGTAAGCTGTCATGCAATCAATGCATTGAAAATTTTTTTTCTACACTTCATTTTTTCTTGATTGGACTCTCATAATGATGGTTTGGCACCCAGGGCAGTGTATTTAATTAAAGTTACAGTTTTTGTGGTTTTTGAGCATAGCTCCTCCCCTTTCTAGTTGGTCACACCCATTCCCATTGACCCCACCCATTCAGCTGTCTCCTGCAGCCCCCCTTTGATTTGAAGTCACCAGCCATCACTGAGTCTAGTTAGTGATTAACTGAATTTATTTTCTTGCAGGCTTAATTTACTGTACCAGTCGTAGCACTTCTTGAACACTGAGGTAGGCTTTGTCATGTGACTGTATTGCACGTATTGCATATTTTACTTCATTTGACTTATGCATAAATGATGCTGCTTTTTAAGAGTATCAGCTTGGAGTTCAGGAACATAGCCACAAAAATTGTAAATGGTTTATTCAGAAATAACAGATCACATCGTTGTATTGTACCTTTATTTAAGAACAAATGGATACTTTTTGTATAATTTTGTTTGGATTTTATTCATATAGTAAATGCCATTGATGCACTTGATATGGATACCAGGTACAAACTATTTGTTTTTCATTATTGTACTGAATTTAATTTTATATATGCATACCCTCTCTTTGTACCTTCTTTTCTGTCTTGCCAGCGCTCACTTCTGTTTTCCCCAAGTCTTTGCCCTAGGTTCTACTTTTTCACTCTACCATCCTGTCCACTTTTGCTTGTGCTTCCCCCTTCCTTCCTTTCCTTTCACTATTCCTAAGTTTAATTTCATATCTTAGTTATTCTTTTACCAGTTTTCATCACTTTCCAGCCTCTCATCCCCCTCTTATTTTTAGTTCTTCAGTTATCTTTCTCAGAGTGTCCGTATTGCACTCTTTGATACTAAAGGTCTCCTCTGTCACCTGTTTTGTAGCTCTTAACTCTTCCCATACTATGTTTACTAATCTTACTCTCTTCGCATCCACACATCTGGTTCATCTGTTTTGTTTTTCCTTGTGTAATCTATTTGATATGTCGTTTCTATTACCACTTATGTATAGTACTGAGTTGTTGATTCCAAGCTGGTTAAACAATTTTAATGAGTTTGCCACCTTCGCTATGTCCTTCCTTTTGTCCTGCTGCTTCAATCATCCTTCTCCTTTCCACCTATTTCTTATCTTCATCTCTTTCCATATATACATACATCATCCATTTTCTTCCCTTCCTTTTCCAGCTTTCCTATTTCCTTAGTGGTACCTTATTTTAATGTCCCTTTATTTCTCTACTTATATGCTACTCCCAATCTTTTTATTATTTCTTCTTTCCCTTTCCCCCTTAACTATTTTCACAATTCACTTTACATATAATTTCCCATTCATCTTCTTTGTTCAGACTATTTTTTCAGCCATCCCCCTCCATCTTCCCTTACTTTCTTCCATTCTCTTCTGTCCCATATTTTTCTTTCCATTTCCAAGTCTCATTTTATTTATTTTATTTTTATTTTACAGTTTGCCTCCACTAGTCTCTTAAAATGTTTTTACAGTGATGCCCCACATTTTTGTCTTCCACCCTTGTAGCCCTTGAGCCTGTTTTACTGCACACATTATTTTCTTACTTCCCTTAGCCACTAACATGCATTACATGCTTAAAATATGTGTTTCAAAGGTCAGTGCACTCATCTTTCTCTTTTTTTCTAATCTATATCTTTTTTTTGCCATTGGCCTGGCTTAGTCATCACTCTGTATAATTCTGTCACATTTTCTTCTTGCTTATCTTTTTCTTCACCATTGTGACATACCCCAACTTGTAATTTACTTTTGGGCTCATCTTCATTTTCACTATATTGATCCCTTCTGCCAATGTGTTTTTTTTTCCTTCTATCTTCTCTAGTCTTTTTCAGCTGTTTTACTTCGCCCTTACTGTTTTCACTACTTTCACCCATATTGCTAGTCCTAGGTATTTTGCACCTGGTTTAGCTTTCATCCAGCCTTTCCCTATGGTTAAGTTCAGCTCTGACATCAGCTGTTTTCTTAATGTTGTATGCCAGTCCATCTGTCATCTTAAATGTATCTATGTGGCCTATTGTGATTTCTGCCACTCTGTATTTTCTTTCCCTATCTTTTTTTAAATGATCTTGGAAGTCCTCTTTGACTCTTTTTGTTAGGATATCTATAATAAGCATAACTAGGCTAGGAGATAATGGCATCCTTTTTATTATTTTTGTTTTTTTATTTATCCTTTTTTATCTAGTTTAATCTCACTATAGGCTTAGCTTAAGGACCTTTTTTCAGCAGAGACCTGAGGTGGTATTTATACTACTGAAAGAAATTTGGCCAGGGTATAGAAGACCTGCCCCTACTATTTTCAGTAGATGCCATGGGATCTTTAACATCCACCTGAGTTACCACCAACTCAAGCAGATAGGACCTCGGTTTAACATCTCAGCCACAGGACAACACACTCAAGAGTGCAACACCTTCCGTGAAGTGCTGCACTGCAGTCTCACTAGTCTATTCACCTATGGGGGGGGGGGACAAACCCAGAGCCATCTGAGTCTTCTATGATTTCTAACCTCTTCTGTGAGGTGCCCATTCACCAATTATATTGCATTGGGGTCATTATACATTGATTGCACCCACTCTGCAAACTTCTTACTTGCCTCACCTTCTTTTGGACCTTTAATAAATATCCCCATTCTACTGAACTAAATGCCTTCAAATGCCTTTGTGATATTATATAGCACTACCCCTACTTTTGCTTCTAGATCTTCTCACAGCTAGCTATAAATGATATGAGTAGCCATCAGTTATCTACTAACATTTCTACCGTATATAAAGACTGTAAAGACCCATCAGACACAGCTCCATATATTTCAATTTTAAACCACAATTGCAACACATTTATGTCTATACTAGTTAAAAGAATAGCAAAGGTGTTGCCAAAATTGATAGATATGGATCAGTGTGTTTTTTGTGGAGGGGAGGCGAACTTTTGACAACATTAAAATAACAACAATTCAGAGGGAAACGGAATGTCACAAAATACACAATGTTGTTGTTGCTGGGTCTTGATGCAGAGAGAGCATCTGACAAAGTAAGGTTAGATTTTATGAGTAAGGCAATGGAAACATTTGCATTTTCTGATACAATAATAAGGTTAATTAGGAGGATATATGAAGCAAGAATTAAAGTGGGTGGGTTCCTCTTCACAGCTTAAAATTGGAATGGACCTATATGAAACTGGGTCTGATGGGTCTTTACAGTCTTTAAGTATTATAGCTACCACAGCTTTCTTCCAGGTTGTTGGTGCTTTTCATTTTAAAATACTGTTAAACAAAACCTTCCAGATTTTTATCACTTTCTTCCCTCCTAGTTTCCAAATATCCATGGGAATACAATCTATTCCTTTAGACTTTCCTGCAGATTGTTTGCACATCACTGTTTTTATCTCATCTGCTCCTATCTTAACTGTTAATTGTTGAATCTCATCTGCCTCTAACCTTGGCATACTTAAGTCTTCCTTAAATATTTCCATTTGTGCTTTTTCTTGATTTCCACATTCCTCTGCTTTATACAAATTTCCATTAAATTTTGAAATGTCTTTACTACTTCTACAGGATCTCTGGTTATTTTTCCTGTTATAGGTTCCCTACGTTTCATAACAACCCTTTCTACTTTCTGTTGCCTAAGTCACTATTCTAAAAGTTTTTGTGATTTGGAATTATTATAAAACAAAAACAAAAAAAAAAAAAAGAACAGTTGCTTAATAGCAATCTTTTTAGATTCATGTATATTATCCAGATACTCTCTTATTTTCTCTTTAACACAATGCATTTGCTGTTCTTTTTGTTCTGTTAGATTTCCCTTATTCTGCAATGCTTTGACCCTTGTCAGCCCCTCTAAATGATGCTTATTACTTCTTAACCATATCTCTTTTTCTTTTATTTAACCCTATTTTTAAACTCTTCTTTCTCTTTATCCCACTCACTAACTATAACTTCTGAAGAAATTTGTATCTTCTCTAATAACTCCTGAATAATTTCCACTAACCTTTCTTAAATTCCTCTATTTTTAACAGGTGAGTGGGGAAGCACCAGTGTCTCATTTTTAATTCATTACCCTGCATTTTTTTTATCTTGGTTGTTACTGGTGCTTGGTCTTAAAAAGTTACTTGATATGTGCTGAAGCTTTCAATTAAATGCACATTTTATAAATATATGTTTTCTCATTTAGCCCAATTATTGTACATTGTGGCATAACATGTAAATTATCTGAGTTCCTACTACTAAATTCATGTCTTCCATACTAATTATTTTCATAAATTTATTCAGAAATCTACCCTGATTTTTTATATTTTCCTTTATACATCCTCCAGACACATCCTCACTGTTGCAAATCAAGTTTCAGTCCTCATCTTTAAGTAATATTCCCTGCTGAAAGTGGATTATTTCTCCCAAAATTGTCTTAAGCTCCACAATAGCATTTTTAGGAGGAATATAAATACATGTCAGCATAAACCTTCCCTTGCCAATAGCCCCTTACTAGTACAGTTCTAATATTACTAGCTTTTCCCTCTTCTACCACTATTGGAGCTACTATAGCAATTAATATAAGTACTCCCCTTTCCCTTTGTCCCTGATATTCTGCTGAATATCCATCCTGAAATCCTTTCTTTATCAAATACACATGCTCACTTCTTTCCAATCGTGTCAGTCAGGCAAATTTTAACAACCAGAGGAGTAGTTGAGGATATGAATTAAGAGTTGAAGGATTTTATCTGGGAGGGGAAGATGGCAAGAGTCAAGTGGGATAAGCTGATTCTTCCAAGAGAACAAGTTAGTTTGGGATTACTTGATTTGAAGGGGTATTTCAGAGCTACACAGTTAAGGCTCCTATACATAGCACAAACTGAAATCTAGAATTCAAAGTGAAAAGGGATGATGCTGAAATGGGGGGAAGCTCAAGAAAAAGGAGAGACTGGGATTTTGGATGCAGATTCTTAAGGAGAATAACAATAACCATACAGAATATTATATTCACAAAGCAGCAGAAAGTATTCTAAGAACTAAACCAACATGGGAATGAAGAAAAGAGACTACGCTGATATGGATGACTGCAATTAGCAATACAGACAATAGACAAGAGGGGGCTGGAATTTACTGGAGAAAACTGGCAAAAGAACCAAGGTATTAGTAGCAAATAATTAGAGGGGGAAAGGTAATAGAATGGGAAGAGATCAATAATTTATTTGGACTGCAGACTAGAATTTGCCTTCCCTGTCAAGGACTAATAGAGTATAGGCAAAGAGAACAAAGTAAGTGGATTCTAAGAGAAAGAGCACCTCTGGTAGAGTTTGTAATAGATTCTAGAACAGAAGCTGCTGTTAAAAAGGAATACTTAGTATAGCATATGAAATATTGCATAATAACTATAAGAATCAATCATAAGATATTAAAAAGGATATGTTATATATATGTGTATATATATATATATATATATATATATATATATATATATATATATATATAAACTGCCCAATATGGATTTTTGGTTGGAAGTGTTTACAAATGTATTTTATACCCCAAGTAGACTCCAAAGAATTTTTCCTCAGGCAGATAGCAAATGTTGGAGGTGTGATAGGAAAGAAATACATACTTAGGAACATACTTTTGGGAGTATAATGAGTTGGCAGACTTTAAAAAATTTCTCCAGACTACTCTATTAGAACTACTTGGTGAGTGAATTGGTATAACTAAGGAAAACATTTTTTGAGCTATGATACAAAATCGGAATTAGCTAGAAATAGTAAGGCCTTACTAATTTGCTAATTGTGGTGGCTGCCAAAAAAAAGGAGTTGCTAAAAATGGAAATCTAAGTCTAAACCAACTGTACTAGATGTGGTGAATGTAGTAAAAGAGATAACATAACTGGAAATGAGATCTTTAGGAAAGAGTAGGAACAAATTACATAAAAATGGGAATTGTGGAGGAGGAATGAGGTTTAAAGGAAGGCAGGATTTGAATGTGCTATGTAATGTTTGACAATGACTGGATAGGTTATAAGTGATGTATAATGTTTGCAACTAAAATATGTCAGTATGGTTTGTTTTCATTTATAAAAATGTATGATTGTCTTTGTCATAAGTGATAATTTAATAAAGATGTTTCTTGTTTAAAAAATAAGAAGTTATTATTCACACCTATTACATGTGACAGATGTTTTAAATTTCTATTCCCAGCTTTTCTGTTATGTGCACCCACTAATGTTTGGCAGGTGTATCCTTTATACATTTTTTGTAATATCCATTTGAACCTATGTCTTATTTTACAAGACTTCTTGAATTAATGAAAACTCTCAACCCCCTCCCAGAACAGCCCCACAACCTATTAACTTTAAACAAACACATATAACTGTGTACATCAGCAAATAATGAAGTTTAATCTTTTAAATTGAAACAACTATCCCAAATTAACAGTTGCACTCACAAGCATTAATTAACCTAAAGTAAAGGTCATCCATACTAAAGCATATGTTACAGCCTGTGCTCCAACTTATATTAATTGCTGTCTGTTGTTGTCTTATCTTTATTCCCCTCCCAGATGTGAAATAAGCCTGTATGCTTACAGAAAACATTATCTTTTAGCCTTAAAAAGTGTAGTGGCTATATTTAAATAAAACTAAATTATAATTTGTTCTAGTAAATGCATTATTATGTATTACGTACCAGAAAAGCTGCTATCTCTTATTCACTTCCAATAATTTCAAACTTTATTTTTCACTGAGTGCTTGGTCTTGTACCTTTCAAATTTACCTTTTTCTCAATAAATATATCCAAACCTCTTAATGTATTGCCTTCACATTTAGTCAGCTTATTTTCATGGACACATAAGAAGAGAATGCACTTCTCAACTCACACTGAACATTTATTTGCTAAAGGAAAATCATTCATTACACCGTCTACTTTTTAAAACCCAGTCCTTTATACAAAAATTGTCATTAGCTTAAGCCAAGAGCATTATTCCAAGCATACACCCATGCAAAAGTAAAAGAAAATATTTCAACTCTACATATAGTTAGTGCACGTTTACAACCCATCCCCTTCCCCAACAGCCCAAGATTACAGTATATTAATTTAAACATGCTTTTGTCCAGCCTTTCTTCTCATTTTGCATTGTAATGCCTCAATTTCTTAAAACTAAAAAAAGAAAAAAGTATTTGTTTACTTTAGTATCGTCACATGTAACAATCACAGAAAATGCTTTACTATGTAACATGCAATTTATACCATGAAATGTTTTATACAAATAATGGTAAGAACAAAAATAGTTTTACTTACTGTTACTTTTTCTTGTTTTATTTATTTTATCTATTTATTTTCATTTTAGTGTCTTTCCAAACATTAATGGCATGAAGAGGGCTATATGTCTGTCATTTCCCCAACAAGTTTAGAAATGTCAACAAAAATATAAGGTTCCTCAGCCAGTTTTTTTCTTGTAAGAGCATATTTTAAAACTGTGATTGATGCGGTATAGGCTCACATTTATTCAATAATTTTAGTGGTCAAACATTTTCCTTTGGAACACTGGAAAAAAGTTTCACTAGCAAAGTCTCTCTATGAGCTTTATTATTAGAAGAATGAGAAATAGAGTCCCCTTCTGTTTGATGGCTCACTTTTTGTTGGACAAACTTTTGCATTTCCTCCTTAGTATATTCTGCATTAAAAATTGACTTGATCCTACAGGAAAAAAATCATTCTGAAGATGGCTGGATACAGGGGCTTGAATCTTACACCTGCCTCTCAACATTCCTTGTGCTTCTCTTCTACATGATGGATAGTGAATAATTATTTTCAACCAACACTCTACAGTCTCCAGGTTTTAGTACTTTGCTCTTCTGCCACAGCTTTATCAGGATCAACTAGCTCTGCTGGTATAATTGCATTTTTACTAATGCAGGTCTTGGCTGCTTCCTCATGGCCAGGTTTGGAGCATACAGACAATGTGCCCTTTCAGTTGACAACTCTTGCTGTGGAATACCAGTCCAGTTACTTATTTGTGCTTTCATAAAATTAATACAGTTTATTCCTTCCAGTTTCTTTGGTACAGAAGAAAATGTCAGGTTTTCTCTACATACTCAGTTCTCTTAACTCTACCATTTTTAAAACTGCTCTTCTTGAGCAGCCTCATACTGAGCCAGCCTTTACTTCATTTCAGTCTCTGATTTTTGCAATTTTATCAGTTTATCTGAATAGCTGTTTAAAGCCTCTTCCATTTTTCCAGTATTTTGTTAATTAAATTGATAATACTTCTTCAGTGTCTCATTTATTTTAATCAGCTCTTAGCACATTTGACTTATTTTTACGCTAAATTACTGGAAGCCATCTGTTATATCAAAGCTGGAGCTTGAAATGCTTTTTGCTGAACAGCTGGATGATTCCTCCCATTCATTGTTTTCTCTTCAGATTTTAGGTGATTTTCTTTTAGGCTCTCTAAGTTTCTTCTGTGCTGGCATCCAGGCGGTGTACTTACTAGCCATTAATTGAATTTTACTAAAACAGGCAGAATTACCAATCCTTGTTTATCAGTTTCTTTTTTCACACTGGGAGAGCTGAAATTAAACTGTTGATTGGTGGGCAACCATTTTGAAAAGTCCCTGTGAGCATATGTTTTAGGAGAGTAATGAGTTGGCAGATTTAAAAAATTCTCCACAGAGTACTCTGTCATTTGGGTGAGTATATGGCTATAACTAAGGAAATGATTATTTTGATCTGGGACACAGGATCTGAGTTATACAGACATAGTAAGGCAATTACTAGAAAATGGAAATCAAAGGGGGATTCAATAAAGCCTACACAGTAATTTTTCATATGGCTGCAAAAAGTTTTAGATTCAATAAACTGTGTGTAGCAGCGCACACTCAAACTGAATGCCAACATGGTAAAAACATGGTAAATACCATGGCATGTAAGTTACAGCATAAGTATCTGTATTGTATGCTAATGAAGCAAGCCAAACCAGTAGAGTGATTCAACAAGCTATAAAGCAACCAGGTCCACACTCATGTTGCCCCTGTATTCAAAAACTTTTTGAATACAGCCATGGAAAGGAGTCTGTATGGAAACAAGAGCAAGTAAAAGTTATTACATTTGTACCTTAACATGTACCAGCAGACACATCATTACATTATTAAACAGGGTGGATGCTACAAAAGTAGAGTAACAATAGCAGCAGTCCTTTTAAGTGCCATGAGATACATGCAGCTTTGCTCCCACCCCAAATGATGAATATACTCGTAAGTATGTAGACATCTAAAAGTGTAAACCTCATGAAACAGCCTATTCATATAGTTATGTAAGCATATGCAGTATATAGCTGAGGGAATACAGTCAAATTTTATAAAAAATTGTATTCCTCTGTGCAGATATACAGCAAAGTAATACCTTCCCTTGTGTTTACAACATTGGGCTCCCCTTCAGTTTCCCTGCCTACACAGTTACCAACTGTGTAGATTCAGGGCTGTCTGCAGAGTAAATATGCAAATGAGGTCAACATTCATTAGAATTGCTGAATCACAAAAAAGTGTAACCGTGTAGGGATGTTCACTTCGTGTAGGTACTTCCACAGTATTTATTTTCAATAGATGGCAACAGTGAATGATGACATCAGAGGTGTGTGTCAGGTTACACTTACAGAGATGTACATGTAGGTCTGTGAAGGGTGAAAGTGCATGTAAGCAGTGCACAATTCACAAGTTCTGTTTTATCCTCTATTTTTTGTTAAAATGTGTTGTCTCTGCCTTCTAAGATATATTTTAATTATTTTTGTCATTGTTTGCATGATGCGGCACTTAGTGCAATCACGGGAAATGGAGGAATGAATGGACGATTTCTCTATGCTTGACATGTAACTATTTCTCTGGCAGCATGTGTATGTGTAGGGCTGGAGTATAGATGGTCCTGGCTTCAAATACAGGGTGTGCAAACTTTAAATCACTTTTTGTGGTCCATGTTTGCAAAATACCATGGGAACAGAGAACAATAATAACAATATTGCCTGTGTTTACCTTATTTATACATAGGTGTGGGCAGGGTCATGGAGGTGCGCATTGCACACTAATGAGCAGCAAATGAGTTAACACACTGAGTTAAGCAGCAGGTGTGTTTCATAGGTGCTAATTACAGCATAAGCAGGTGACTTTTGGCACAGTGGAGCTTTTCAACAAGCTATAAAGCATCCATGCAGCCTCCATTCTGTTTTTTCCTGAGTACTTCAATACTACTGTAGTAGTGACAAGGAAATTTTAAAGATTCATTGGTTTATAGGATGATACTAAGCTATTGGCCCAGAGGCCCTTATAAGCCTAGCCAAGAATTTCGCCCATGTTCCCTCAAAATCAGCACCTGTTTCCCCTGTCCAGCAGGGACACAGGTTGGATTCCAGGGGTGTATTTTCTGTTTCCCATCCAGTCATCCAGGTTCCTGTTAAAGAGGGCTAGAGAGCTAGTCTGCTTGACATGGACAGGGAGTCTATTCCACAGATGGGGGAATCTTTGGGACACAAATCTATCCCACCAACAAGTTCTATTAATGTCATAGACCAGGTTAAGGCCTTGCATGTGGGTTGTGGGAGTGTAGTTTGACTTATGGATATGCAGCAACTCCATCAAGGCTGGGTCTGAGATGGCCTCGAGCAGTCTGTATGAGAGTGAGTAGAGGAACAGGGCTTTTAACCTATCTGTAAAGGATAGGTGTTTGAGACCCTGTATTTTTCTGGTCAGGAACCTCTGTGGTCTCTCCAGCTGCTGCATGTGCTTGGCAAGGTACATGCCAAAGGAGGCATTGTGCTCAATAATGGGTCGGCTAAGAGAGGAGTACAAGGATGTTATGACCTCCTTGTTCCTGGATGAAATACCCTTATTTATGAGGTGGGCCCTGTAGAAAGCCTTCTATACAATGGAGGCAATGTGGTGGTCAAAAGTCAGGTTGCTATCAACCTGGATGCCCAAGTCCCTCACAACTGATTGCATGCTTAGTACATTGTTATTAATGTGATAATTAGTGGGATGCCATTTTCCCCAAGGGGATAATGATGCATTTCTTAGCATTCAGTCTGAGGCCATGCCATGCTTCTGGCACCAGTCATTAGTTTGGGTAAGGCCATCTTGAAGGATGTTCACATCACTAGGGGAATTTAAGACAGTGCTCAACTTGTACTCTTATGCAAACTTGGTCAGCCACAGGCCACTGGGTTTGGCTTGCACCTCAGAAAAGTATATCCCAAACAATAGACGCCCCAATACCGATCCTTGTGGTACACTGCTCATCACAGGTCTATTACTAGTGGTTGCTTCCCCTATTTTGACCTGAGTGGCTTCTATCAGTGAGCCAGTTAGCTACCCATTTGATAGCATATGGGTTGATGCCTAGCTGGGAGAGTTTATCTATTATGCCGGAGTGGAGAATAGTGTCAAAGGCTTTGGTAAAGTCAAGGTAGGTGGTTTGCACAGTCTTCCCCTCATCCATGGCTTTGGTGACTGTTTCGAAGAAGTCGACCAAGTTTAACAGGCATGATCTCCCTTTGACAAAACCAAACTATATGGGGTCAAGCATTTGGAGGTTATTAATTTTCTTGTTTATAAGGTCCATGATAATGTGTTCCATGGCCATGCAGATCAGAATAGTTAGGCTGATGGGCCTATAATTACCTAGGTCAGTGGATGCTCCACCTGTGTATAGAGGGATGACAGTGGCTGTCCCCCATTCAGCTGGGATGAAGCCGGTGCTCAGGCTTTGGTTGAATAGGGTGTCTAATGGAGCTGAGAGCTTATGCTTGAGTTCATGTAGGATACATCCAGGGACACAATGATAAGGTCTGCTGCAGCTTTGCTCCATATGCATGTGTTAGATGCTGAAGCCAATACTGTTGGTGTTGGTGACAGTAGGCCTAGGGCGAGAAGAAAAGTGTTCAGTCCGAGGATAACTTTTCAAATGCTACATGACCTGGAGATTAGATTAAAGAGTGCTACAGGACAGACAGGAACACATTACAAGGACTCAGTGAGCTTTGCCACCCTCAACTCAGAGTCAGAGCCAACCAAGGGGAACTCATCCCGTCAGAAACTAAGGTATGTGCAGACCTTAAAATATTAGCTACAGGTACCTTTCAAAGACCAACTGGGGACATGGTGGTTATGTCACATGCATCAGCATCTAGGATCCTCCACCAATTCCTGGATGCTATGCTCATACATGCCAATGAACACATATGTTTTCTCTGTATTTCTGAGAAGAGGGACAGCAATATGCACACTACCCTGAAGTACTGGGTGCTATTGATTGCACTCATGTACACATCAAGGCACAACCTGGTTTGCAGGGTAGAATCTGCATTAACCACAATGGATACCATTGTATCAACTGCCAGGTCATGTGTAATGCCAGGGAATGTCCTTGAACATGTGTGCTGGCCACCCTGGCAGTTATCATGACTTGATATCTGGCACACATCACAGCTGTACCAGATGTTTGCTAGGGGCACATCCCATAGAGCCATTTACTGGAGAATGCTGGCTATGCAATGGAACTGTGGCTGATGACACCCATCAGACGTGCACACACAGCCACAGAAGAACACCATAATGAGGCACATGTTCAAACCAGAAACATCATAGACCATGTGTTTGGGCTGCTGAAGTCATGGGTCCAGTGCCTAGATACAGCTGGTGGAGCCCTGAAGTATAATCCATGTACATGTACACAAACCTTCACATTATGTGCTATGCTGCAAATATGATCCTGCAGAAATGGCTGCATCATGATCAGCAAGGGGAAGGGACACCCCCCCACTAACACCTACATTACCACAGCCACAGTCAGAGAAGGACTCTGAGGGGGAACCACCAGCTGCTGTGGCTGTAGGCAGACATAGGCATGCTCTGTATGCCCTTGCTTTGCTAAGATATCACATAGCACATTCACTGACCACCTAGGTGTCTAGTACCTTTCTCCTACTCACATACATATAGTAAAATTGATGCAGGCAACTCACACAGCCTTTACCTCCCCATGTATTGACTGTGTACTGCTTGCATCAGACAGAGTCAGTCCTGAACTGTGTCAACTGCTGCATTTGCAAGGCAAGTCCTGAACCTAGAGTGTATCCTTTAATAATATTATGCATACCCTTTTATTTCTTAAATTGGTACAGTAATCAAGTAAATATTGCTGGATTTCTACAGAAACTTCCTTAGCATGTGACAGCAGAGCAATGATTTTACTTATATGTTCCCATTAGTAAGTCTTAGGCTTCATGCATCAAAGAATCACACAGTCATCCCTCTCAAAAGTACTGATGATCAGTGCATGCCCTCAGTTTTGCACCATACCTTTGTACTTGTAAATCATTAAAGAGTGAAGTATATAGTAATGATACACATTGCAGTTTCTGACTTCACAACCCTTCCCAAGATCAAGCAACAGGCAAGATGCAAAACAAGGAGAGTAACAAGAGCATCATACCCTTATTTGTGCAATAGCAGTAACTCACCTTTCCTCCCCACCAAATGAACAAACTATGCTTGTTTGTAACATGAGAGTAACTGAGCTTTGTTGCTCCCAAAAGAACAGTATATGGTTGTGTGTGCCATTCAGCCTGGCCTTCAGTTGTTGGCAACTGCATATCATATAACTCCCCCAGTTAATATCCTCACACAATTTAAGGCCAGAGATATTGAATGGCTTACTCACTGCATGCCTCACACTACTGGTCAGATAAGTGATGAATTGCCAAGAAACAAAGAAATGTAGATACAGCTATATATTTGCAAGCATAATCATAACAGGTTGTAAGTGCACTAATGATAATGAAATATACAAATAACAGCTGATGGTTTGATAGCAGTGTACATTCTGTTGCAGTTGGCTGTGTGAAGAATGACTTCAGTTTTTTGCTGCAAAGCTGTTTCTGTGGTAAAGAGTAATAAGGCATTCATCCTGTTTTCTGAAGATGAATTGGTGTGGGAATTCAAATCCCAAGCTATGTAGAAATAGCACATGTATACTATAATGTTCTACTGTGTATGTCATACATTGGTTTTCTCATTTCATGTATTTCTCCTTTTTTTCCGGTTTCTTATTTCTATTACTTTTACTGGACAACAAATACATTATAGGCTTTGCTGTGCTCATTTGGTTTGTGTGAAGCATTGCATTGTGGAAACAGGACAAACCAGACCAACTAGGAAGCAAACAGCTACAAATATAAACAGCATATATTCAGTTAATACTCTTGGGCATTCCAAAAGGTAGGCCTGGAGTACAGATGGACCTATCGGACATTTGCAATGTGGTCCATGTTTGTGCACCTCTTACTTATGCGCAAAGGTGCATATCGTATACATGTACACTTTGTTCACCATCGTGCAAACCAGCTGCATGCTGCGCTATGGGACTGTATATATCATGCTACATTATCGGTTTTTATATTACATTTCCTTTATCTGACATCAAACTACATGTGGAAACATTCAAACCAAGGGCCTGATCTAACTATACATCATATATTTGCAATAAATTCATGTGTTGTTCCCCCACACCACCAAGCACTACAACACTGGGGTCTCAGTACTTTTTCCACACATATATCAACCACACTATGAAGTGTAATATATAATATTGTGCTCCATCAAAGGCAGGGCCAGTTGGTGGTGCCACAACCTCTTTCTGCTAAACTCAAACATCCAACTATGTTTAATAAGGGTACTTGTGTTGCTATATAGCTAGGCTTCTAAACAGCCTAATGCTATTAGTACTATTAGGCTACTAGCCTCATATAACACTATGAAGCTATGTGCCCATGCAGGCCTTCCAAGCTGTTGTACACCATATGACCTCCTGATGTCATCAACTATAGGTGTACCTACACTCTTGTATACACTAGACTTGTGTCATGGGGTTTGTGTTAAGTACTGTGTTCTGTAGTCTGTGCACCTAGATAGGTAGGGGTTCTGTTCTCACTGCAGTCAACTCTGTGTATGCATGCATGTGTGTGTGTGTGTGTGTGTGTGTGTGTGTGTGTGTGTGTGTGTGTGTGTGTGTGTGTCTAGTCAGCAGAGTAGATGTGGTGTCCTATAGTTATGTCTCCAAGGGCATAGATTGCCAGTATTTTGATACCTGCACAAACCTACACATCTATTTCATGCAGCCCTCTCAACCTATTGTCTCCCACATGGCCTGCTGATGTCATCTACTATAAGTTCACCTCCACTGCTGTAAAAAGTCAGACTTGTGCATTGGAACTTGTGTTGAGTTCTATGTTCTATTGTCTGTGCACCTAGGTAGGTAGGGGTTCTATTCTCACTGCAGTTAACTGTGTGTCTGTCTGTCTGTGTGTAGTCAGCAGAGTAGATGTGGTATCCTGCAGCTACTTCTCCAAGGGCATGGATTGCCAGTATTTTGATACCTGCAGAAGCCTATACATCCATGTCATGCAGCCCTCCTAATCTATTGTCTCCCACATGACCCGTTGATGTCATTTACTATAAGTTCATCTGCACTCCTATAAAAGTCAGACTTGTGCTGTGGCACTTGTGTTACGTACTGTTCTGTAGTCTGTACACCTAGATAGGTAGGGGTTCTAGTCTCATTGCAATCAAGTGTGTGTGTGTGTGTGTGTGTGTGTGTGTGTGTGTGTGTGTGTGTGTGTGTCTCCCAGTTGTTGCTTAACATTATCAAGAGCTTTTTACACCAGCATGTGGGACACTTCTTCTATCTTTAACAGACACTGCTGATGCCATCTGCTATAAACTGTTGTTTGACTCACTCCTACTCGGACTTGAGATGTGGCGCTTGTATAAAGTACTATGTTCTGTTGTCTCTGTACTTAGATATGTAGGGGTTCTATTCTCACTGCAGTCAACTGTGTGTGTGTGTGTGTGTGTGTGTGTGTGTGTGTCTTTCAGCTGTTGCTTGGCATTACTGAGAGCCTTTTATACCAGCATGTGGGACACTTATTCCGTCTTTAAGAGACGCTGCTGATGTCATCAGCTATAAACTGTTGTCTGGCATACTCCAAATTGGACTTGAGCTGTGGCACTTGCATAAAGTACTGTGTTCTGTAGTCTCTGTACTTGGATATGTAGAAGTTCTATTCTCACTGTAGTCAACTGTGTGTGTGAATGTGTGTCTGTTCGCTTTTGCTTGACATTACAGAGAGCCTTTTACACCAGCATGTGGGACACTTACTCTGGCCTCAACAGAGTCTGCTGATGTTATCAGCTCTATGACAGGCTTGGAATTGTAGTAATCCCAATAGGCCTTGGTCAGACAGTGAGCTGGAGGCCAGGCAGATGTGATCTCATCCTATACCACACAGATTACAGTGATATGGCTTTTAATCTATCCACATACATCATGGCATGGTTTGCAGCCTCTTTGTTATGTTGATAAAAAAGCCCTGTGGTCTGTCCAGCTACTGCATGTGTCTGGTGAAGGTAATGTAAAAGTGATCATTATACTGTTTTACTGTTCTGATCATGTTTCACTTCAATGCTATCATACAATCCTAATATCTGAATATGATGGTGTGACTTATAATGTGCATCATATGTTTGTACTGGGAAATCCTTAAAGACAGAAGTTTAGAAATGAATGACACACATTGCAGTTTCTTACAGCACAGCCTTCACAGGTGAAATCAGTATAAGGTTATGTCATTTTTATGCTATAAACTGTTTAACTTTTCAAGGAGCATGTATGTTCAAGGTACAATGACCACTTAAACAGTGTGAATGCAGATATACTACGCAATAAGTTACATATGCACCGTGAGCATCAGACAGAAGATGTTTGTATCCTTGAATCCAAAGGATACAAAATGAGGATATGGCACAGTTGTCATCACTTGCAGATTATGTTGTTGGGGGTAGGGGACATGAAGCCTAGGCTGCCACACACGTGAGTGTGCATGAGTAAGAAAGAGAAGGCAGACATAGGTATATAACCACTCCCCCACTGCAGGAAGTGGCACCAATGTCCAAATATACACCAAAGTAATATACAAGCATTTATATAGATGCATGGAATCAGGAATAACTGACAGGACAAAATCATCCTCTGCAAGGAAGAGTAAACATGTCTGGTGGACATCTGCATAAATAAACTATATAACAAAAGGAAAAAAAATTGCTGCCCAGGACCAAGAAGAAGCAAGTGCCCAATTAGAAGCAATCTCTCCTTAGCCTGAACAAGCAAATAATAGCACTAGTAAAATCCTCTAAGGCCAACTTTGAGTCCAAATTGGTCACATCTACTGAGACAATCATAATGCCTTCTTCACATAAGTCTGAAATCTCAAAGGAAGCATGAAGATCTGTTCAGAACTGGTGGTCAAGGACACCACATACACAAATGCTGTAAATTTAGCTAATCTACTGGCTGACAGAGTCAGTGAAAACTTCTCCCCTCTGTCCCCCTGTCAGTAAATCTGGACATCCCCAGTACCTGCCCCCCACCCCTTATCTCTAGGGAACAGGTCATCACTGCCCTCTCAAAGGCAAAAAGTACAGCCTCAATGGACCCGATAACATCCCAGGCTGCATCCTATATGAACTCAGGCATGAACTTGCAGCACCATTAGGCAATCTATTCAACCAAAGCCTGAGTACTGGCTTTGTCCCAGCTGAGTGGAGGACAGCCACTGTCATCCCTTTACACAAGAGTGGAGCATCCACTGATTCAGGAAACTATAGACCCATCAGCCTAACTAGCCTGATCTGCAAGGCCATGGAACAGATTCTCATGGACCTCATTAACAGCAGAGTAGATGAGGTATCCTGCAGTTACTTCTCCAAGGGCATGGATTGCCAGTATTTAATACCTGCAGAAACCTATACATCCATGTCATGCAGCCCTCCTAATCTATTGTCTCCTACATTACCTGCTGATGTAATCTACAATAAGTTCATCTGCACTCCTATAAACGTCAGACTTGTGCTGTGGCACTTGTGTTATGTACTGTTCTGTAGTCTGTACACCTAGATAGGTAGGGATTATATTCTCATTGCAGTCAAGTGTGTGTGTGTGTGGGGGGGGGGGGACTCCCATCTGTTGCTTACCATTACCAAGAGCCTTTTACACCAGCATGTGGGACACTTATTCTGTCTTTAACAGATACTGCTGATGTCATCTGCTATAAACTGTTGTTTGACTCACTCCAACTCGGACCTAAGATGTGGCGCTTGTGTAATGTACTGTGTTCTGTAGTCTCTGTACTTAGATATGTAGGGGTTCTATTCTCACTGCAGTCAACTGTGTGTGTGTGTCTTTTAGCTGATGCTTGACATTACTGAGATCCTTTCCCACCAAAATGTGGGACACTTATTCTTTAACAGACACTGCTGATGTCATCAACTATAAACTGTTGTCTGACACACTCCAAGTCAGACTTGAGCTGTGGCACTTGCATAAACAAATGTGTTCTATAGTGTCTGTACTTAGGTAGGAGTTCTATTCTCACTGTAGTCAAGTGTGTGTGTGTGTGTGTGTGTGTGTGTGTGTGTGTGTGTGTGTGTGTCTGTTAGCTGTTGCTTGACATTACTGACAGCCTTTTATACCAGCATGTGGGACAATTATTCTGTCTTTAAGAGACACTGCTGATGTCATCAGCTATAAACTGTTGTCTGGCACACTCCAAATTGGACTTGAGCTGTGGCACTTGCATAAAGTTATGTGTTCTGTAATCTCTGTACTTGGATATGTAGAAGTTCTATTCTCACTGTAGTCAACTGTGTGTGTGAATATGTGTCTGTTCGCTGTTGCCTGACATTACTGAGAGCCTTTTACACCAGCATGTGGGACACTTACTCTGGCCTCAACAGAGTCTGCTGATGTCATCAGCTCTATGATATGTTTGGAACTGCAGTAATCCAACAGGCCTTGGTCAGACAGTGAACTGGACGCCAGGCAGATGTGACCTCATCCTATACCACACAGATTACAGTGATATTTTTAATCTATCCACATACACCATGGCATAATTTGTAGCCTCTTTATTACATTGATGAGTAAGCCCTGTGGTCTGTCCAGCTACTGCATGTGTCTGGTGAGGGTAATATATAAGTGATCATTATACTGTTTTACTGTTCTGATCAGGTTTCACTTCAGTGCTGTCATACAATCCTTATATCTGAATATGATGGCATGACTTATAATGTGCATCATATGTTTGTAGTTGGAAATCCTTAAAGACAGAAGTTTAGAAATTAATGACACACATTGCAGTTTCTTACATCACAGCCTTCACAGGTGAAACCAGTATAAGGCTGTGACATTTTTATGCTATAAACTGTTGAAAGTTTCAAGGAGCATATATGTTCAAGGTACAATGACAGTTATGTATGCACCGTGAGCATCAGACAGAAGGTTTTTGTATCCTTGAATCCAAAGGATAGAAAATGGGGATATGGCACAGTTGTCATCACTTGCAGATTATGTTGTTGGGGGTAGGGGGAAGGAAGCCTAGGCTGACACACACAGTCAGTGAGTGTGCATGAGTAAGAAAGAGAAGGCAGACATAGGTATACAACCATTCCCCCACTGCAGGAAGTGGCACCAATGTCCAAATATACACCAAAGTACTATACAAGCATTTATATAGATGCATGGAATCAGGAATAACCAGCAGGACAAAATCATCCTCTGCAAGGAAGAGTAAACCTGTCTAGTGGATATCTGTAATAAATAAACTATATAACAAACGGAAAAAAATGCTGCCCAGGACCAAGAAGGAGCAGATGCCCAATTGGAAGCCATCTCTCCTTAGCCTGAACAAGCAAATAAGAGCACTAGTAATGTCTGCAGTCTCAAAGGAAGCACCAAGATCTGTTCAGAACTGGTGGTCAAGGACACCACATACACAAATGCTGTAGATATAGCCAATCTACTGGCTGACAGAGTCCATGAAAACATCTCCCCTCTGTCCCCCCTGTCAGTAAATCTGGACATCCCCAGTACCTGCCCCCACCCCTTACCTCTAGGGAACAGGTCATCACTGCCCTCTCAAAGGCAAAAAATACAGCCACAATGGACCCAATAACATTCCAGGCTGCATCCTATATGAACTCAGGCATGAACTTGCAGCACCATTAGGCAATCAATTCAACCAAAGCCTGAGTACTGGCTTTGTCCCAGCTGAGTGGAGGACAGCCACTGTCATCCCTTTACACAAAGGTGGAATATCCACTGATCCAGGAAATTATAGACCCATCAGCCTAACTAGCCTGATCTGCAAGGCCATGGAACGGATTCTCATGGACCTCATTAACAGGGACATTGGCAACCTCCAAACACTTGACCCCACACAGTTTGGCTTTGTCAAGTAGAGATCATGTCTGCTAAATCTGGTCGACTTTTTTGAGACAGTCACCAAAGCCATGGACGAGGGAAAGACTGTGAACACCACCTACCTTGATCTGGTCAAAGCTTGCGACACTATTCCCCACTTTGGCATAGTAGATAAACTCTCTCAACTAGGCATCAATCCATATGTTACCAGATGGGTAACAAACTGGTTCACTGATAGACCCCACTTAATCAAAATAGGGGAAGCCACCTCAAGCAGTAGACCCATAATGAGCGGTGTACCCCAGGGATCAGTCTTGGGGCTTCTAATATTCTCTATCTGCTCATTTGTTGTTTTGTCCAAATGTCTGCCTTCTTACTCACAAATATTCACCAAGCTTTTATATCTGCCTAGGCTTCCTGACCTCCCACACAATATCCTGTGTAAGTGATGATAACTGTGCCATATCCCTGTGTTCTACTTTTCTGATTCAGGGATACAAAGTCTGTGTCTGATGCACAGGGTGCATAGCTAACCTAGTGCTTACTATATATGCATTTGTGTTGGAGAACTGTTTATTGTACCTATGACTTATACTGACCTTGGAAATGTAGAGAGTTGAGAACATCCAAATGTCACTACTTTATAGTGAATGCTGTTGTAAGGGTTGTGAATTCAGAAACCACAATGTGTACCATCCCTTTGTAACTTTTTTCTGTAATGAACACCACACAACAGCCTGTTCAAGTGACGATAACTGTTCCATATCCCTGTCTTCTAGGTTTTGGATTCAGGGAGATAAAGGCTTTGTGTCTGATGCTCAGGGTGCATAGTTAACTTACTGCTTAGTATATCTGCATTTGTGGTGTTGAACTGTTCATTGTACCTTTAACTTATATTTTCCTTGGAAAGTTCAACAGTTGATAGCATCAGTATGTCAGAACTTTATCCCTTGTGAGGCTTGTGAATGACAATGTGTATTATTACTTTCTAACATATCTCTTACATGATTTTCCAGTCCAAATGTATGGTGCACATCACAAGTCACACCATGATATTCAGAGCTTAGGACTGTATGACAGCACAGCATTTGCTTTTCCCTTTCTTCACTTTTCTTCATTTAAAGTTTTTTTGGGACACTGCACGATGCGCAGCATAGTGCAAACACTGGAAGTGGAGAAACCAGCACACCATGTTTACACGATGGTAAGCATCATGTAATATTTTCAAACACTGTGCATACACACAGTAACCATGCGATAGCTGCAATTGGCAGCAAAACATGAAGATACAAAATGTAATTGGTGGGAAAACCTCATTCTACATTGGGCTTGATCTCTGCTAGTCATGGCTGTTGTTTGTGAGGGAAGGATCATGCTTCTGAGCTCAGAGGTGGCGTGTTCAGGAGTCCTAAGTGTTTTTTGGATTCCCAGTTAAGCATCATGGCCCCTGGTCACTGCAGAGGGACTAGTCAGGCTCAGAATACAAATTTGAAGAATGGGATAGTGTTGCCAGGGCTTTGACCAATGCTACAGGTATCCTCTGCACTGGTGAACAATGTCAGCACCCTTAAGACAACCTCTGAAGGAGGAACAGGGATACCCTCAACCATTGGATCAGGGAATTTAGGACTGGAGACACCCCACAGATATGCAAGTATCAATTGCAGTGACTACTTGCAGTGACTACTTGTAAGAATTAAAAGCTGAAAATAGTTGACTGGTATTCATAATGGTATTCTGTTCTGTTCTTTTTTTTTTCACAGCTCCCACGGAGAGAGCTTTGAATGTTAGGACCCATACCATGAGTTTGGCAAGGATGCAAGAAGCATGTGGTATGTGTGTATCAGAACAGTGCTGTTATTGTAGTATTAAAAGTTAAAGACAGCTTTTTTGTATTTAATACAGTTGTATCAAATTGAGTCTGTAAGCCAAAAGAACATTACAGTATTAGAGTGTAGTCAGAGGTTGTAGGTTCAAAAAACACATTTCCAAACTATACAATACTGTTAAATTTTAATGAATATTGCAATGTAAGTTTAGGTCTATAGACCAGTGGCAGAAATGGCCTGCTGTAATCTGTGATCAGTATAATGTGAGCACTCATATGTGCAATATATGCACACATTAAGGATTGCTTGCTGCAATCTGTAGTATAGTGTGCATCTGTTATGAGCTGGGTAGTCTTAAAAGTAAAAAGGTATTTTTAAGAGTTGGTAGTCTTAAAAGTAAAGTTAAAAGAATAGAGTCCAATAATTGTATCAATGCATTGTATATCATATATGAAGTTACTAATGTTACCCCTTTTTCTCTCTCTCTTTATATTTTTCCCCATAGCACAGCAGAGTAAGCCTGTCTTACAGGATCCTCCTGCCCCCACTCCCTGGCTACAGGACTGCTGCCCAGCATGTGTGAGATGCAACCTGGCAGCACCCCCTTGGCTGACCCTGCACTACCTGGGCCCTCAGATGGTTCTGTCCCACAGGATAGGCCATTGGTTCCCTCCAGGAGCAGTGGTAGAGGTGGTGATTTTATCACCTGTGACGTACTGTCAGGGTTGGTGCTTAGGATTGTGCACCACACTGTTGGTGCAAACCTACATGGGATGGAGACACTGCTGTCCATCATTGTACTGAATAACACAAGAAGGAGATGCAGACATTAAGCACTGTAGCCATTGGTGCAGTGAAGTAACAATGGTGACAGTCCAGTGGGTGAGGACTTGATTTTCACTGTCACCCAGCTTGATGACTATGGATTCTCGATGTCCCTACCCTCACCCCACCCATGTTGTTCACTGACCTCTTGTGTCCTTCACTATCTCTGTGTCTTGTCTTGTATGCGATTGCTTCTTCACCTGCCTGATCCAGACATACCCACGTCCCTTCCCCAAACATTTCTCTGTCTCTTTTCCAAAAAAAAAAATGGGCACCTATCTCACAAAAAAATTGTCCCATACATAGCTCTCCATTTCATGCTCATGTCTTCTTGACACACTTGATTCAGTCCAACTGGCTATACAACATG
This sequence comes from Protopterus annectens, assembly GCF_019279795.1. Lineage (NCBI taxonomy): Eukaryota > Metazoa > Chordata > Ceratodontiformes > Protopteridae > Protopterus > Protopterus annectens. Next base: position 70,549,760 of record NC_056729.1, read on the forward strand.
ATTATGTTGTGGTCACCCCTCTCTCTGGTGGTGACATTACAAACTCATATAATATTCTGCATATATGAAAATTTTTTTAATCTTGAAGAAATGGATAGCAATGGTTCTTTCTTTCCTTCCTCCTGCTCATTCCTGCCATGCTTTCACTTTGTTTTCCCCCTGCTTCCTACTCATTTCACCACTTTCCTATCTTCCCCATTTCTTTTCTTTAGAGAATTGTTGTGCTGTGGTGCACATCATTCACCAACATGCAGCAACAGTTATCAAAAAGCAGTTAAAATATTAGATAAAGATATTTTCATACCCAGTACCATCTAGGCCATAAAAGGAAAATATTACTTCATTAAGTGCATTAACACCTACTGCCACAGAGTAAGTTAAGTATCAGGTATATGTGAGAGACTACATAACATCTATCACACTTTAGAAATGTGGCTGGAGTTTGCACAAACAGGTGTAGCAGCCATGCCTATGCACTTTGGGATTGCTAAAGTCTAACAGTTGTTATTGGGTCTGCAACAGATACCTGCTACTTACCTGACTATGTAGCAGCAGGTGTTAATGCTATGATAACTTCCTTTTTGGATCCACAAGCTGCTGGGTTTGAATACAGCTGTATCTAATCATTTTAACTACTTTTGCAGTACAATTTGTTCTCTTTAAAGCATTATTGAGCAATGGTGCACATCATGTGCATTCATGCAAAAATGCTTTAAAGAAAATAAATGGGTAAGATAGGACTGTGGTGAACTGGAGAGCAAGCAGAGTGAATCTAACTTTCATTCTCTGAGAGCTATAAATCTGGTCAAAGCCATCTATAAGGGGGTGGACAAAGGCTCAAAAATAGGGACATATTTAAATATTCATTTAAAAAATTAAGAAGTGGTGAAGGTAGGGCTGTGTTGAAATGTGGAGCAAGCAGGGGGAAGAACATAGGGAATTTTTTCAGAAACTGTGTGACATTTATCATTGATTGTATGAAATACATCTACTGCATAACTAATTGTGGCAGCAGATGTTAATACATTGTTGTTTTTGTCAGATGGTACTGGGTTCAAAGACAGGTATAGGTAGTACATTTACTGCTGTCTATGATACTTTTAAGTACATCTATGTATACTGCTGCCATTTACAGTTGTTGTGCATTGGTGGGCAATGCACATATGTGTGTCCAGTGTTTGTTTTAAGTGGCACATCATGCAAACATTGGCCAAAACAATTTAAATGAAGAAAACTAAAGAATGAGAAAAGCAAATGCCATTCTGTCATACTATCCTTGGGCAGAATCAGTGCTATCTGTGTCATAGCTGTCAAACTTCCATCTCCAAAATGAGGAAAGGTAGCCCTAATAATGTAGAACAAATGGACAAAATGTGGAAAACACACTAATTGCTTACTAACATCTACAACTAGGAAGGTTACATGATGGTTAAAATGTGCTGGTTTTACTTACATAAAAGATCTTGTAGTAATGAATTACTGTGATTCATTACTATTTATCTTGGATATCAGTGAGAAACTTCATAATACTGGATGTATGACACACCCTTTCAATATGGAACTTCATGCAACATAAACTTTTAAAGACTCTAAATAAGGTACGTTCCTTATAATGAGGTACATGTGAAAGGTATATGTGTAGTCCTGGTGGTCATTGTGGCATTTTGCACAAATTCATACACTGGAGCTGCTTATACAGAATTGCTATCAGCGTTCGGTTGCAAGCTTTCACGGCCAGCAACCTTACATGGAAATGCTATCTGTATTCACCAAAGAGGTTTTGTGACCAGCAACACTGCTGTTAGCTGTGAAACCTTACTGAGGTGCACCGTGCCTCATTAATATGCATTGGCTGCATGATGAGCAACTTTGCGTCTGCAGTAACACTCTGTGGAGGCTCTTTGCGAAGCCGACATGGACTTTATTGAATCTCTGGGAAAGTGTAAACCAATTCTGTTTGAAGTAAGTAATAGTATAAAAGGGATAAAACTACCAGAAGAGGGATCTTAAGAAAATGGAAGAAACAAATTACACAGAAATAAATAAGAGAAGGCAGGAATTGAAGGATTTATGTAATGCTGGACTGGTAATAGTTACAAACAAAGAAAATATAAGTGATGTATAATGTATGTAAATGGAAAAAATGTTAATATGGCTTGTTTTCTTTTCTGTTAATGTATGTTTGCCTAAGTCTTATGCGATAATATAATAAATATGTTTAAAAAAAACAAACAGATATTTCTACCCTGTATAAACCCTGCCTGTCCCTTCTGGTTGTGGGTTGAAAGGATCTTCTATATCCTGCTAACAGTTTTGCTATAATTTTCACATTTACCTTATCATTAGAAAGGCATATGGCCCTGAATGACCTGACTTCCGTGCTTGTTTGTCTTGTTTCAGTAAAAGCTACTGCTTCTGCCTTGGTCATCATAAACATCATTCTTCTCTTTAAATACCACAGTACAAAAGTCAATTGAGTGGGAAGATGCACTTAATTGATTATTTTAATAGGCAAAGTGGGAATCGAATGTTAGATGTTAATCAATTAGAAAATGTTGACAACAGTTTTAATGAAAGCTTTAATGAATCCTTTTATTCATGTATTTCAGATGAAATTGATTTGTATGGTGATGAAATTAATGCCTATAGTAATTTGAATACTGAAGCTATAGGAGTTAATTCAAAATTTATTCCACCTTTTGTGAATGTTAATATACAAGGTTTTATTATGACATTCAATTTTGTTGTTGAAAAGTTATGCACAGATTTTGAAAATGAAAAACAAAATGTATCTTACAACCTGACGGAATGAATGGATGGCTTTTAAAGCATTGTGTGCATATAGAAGTTTAGTAGTAAAAAGATCTGACAAAGGAAATCAAGTAGTAATATTAAATCATATGCAATATGCTGAAATGTGCCTTGCTCATTTGAGGGATGAAAAAGTGTATGAAAAATGTAATGTGAAACAATATAAAAAAGCTATAACAGAATATGAAGCTTTGATTCAGAAAGGATTACGCCTAGGATATTTTGTTAAGAATGATTTTAAAAAGTTTAGTACAGAAAACATATGTATTGCAGAGTTCTACTGCTTACTGAAGACACATAAAAGATTAGTAAACTTAAGAGGTAGACCAATAGTGTCAGCTGAAAAATATTTTTTAAAGAATATATGTATTTTGTTGCATGAGTATTTAAAAACTCGTGTGTTTGCTTTACCTTCATTTATCAAGGGCAGCCAAGATTTTTTATGTAAAATCAGAAAAGAAGTTTGGAATGATAATGTGTACTTCTTTGCTTAGATGTTAAGAGCCTGTATACTAATATAAGGAACAATAATGGTATTGAGGCATTAGGATATTTCTTGGGTGATTCTCCACTGACCCACTTTATAATAGAATTAACAGATTTTTGTTTAAAAAATATTTTTTTTCTGTTTAACAGTGAAATCTACCATCATCAGTTACAAGGTACTGCAATGGGGGCAACTTTTGCCCCCATGTATGCAAATATTGTGATGGCAAAGTTTGAAATGGAGTATATATATGCACATTTGTTTTATAAAAACCAAGTAGTTCATTACTTTAGGTTTATAGATGACCTGATATTTTTGTGTGATGGAAATAAAGATGAAGTTCAACCTTTTATAGATGACTTACATAATAATGTGTTTGGCTTTAAATTTGATGGCATACAAGTGGTTAAGAAAGTTACGTTCTTGGATATAGATATCAATGGCCTGGAAACAACAGTGCATAGGAAATTTGGCCAGAATAATGCCTTTCTATACGGTCTTAGTTGCCATCCAAACCATTTAATAGCTGTATTGTCATACAATTAATTTTTAAGACTTAATAGATTATGTAGCTCTGATGATGTTTTTGAATGTGAACTACTTAAAACAGAAAATATGTGTATAGAGAGGGGGTATAATAAACAATAGTGGAAGAATCCAAGAATAAAGTAAAAGAATGTAGATATGGAATAATAAATAGGCATAATAGTGCTTGAGAAAAGGTGAAGCAAATGGAAATAATAATGAAGTGATGAGAAGAGGTAGAAATAAGGAAGAAAAGATCATAGGAGGTGATAGAGAAGTTTATTTTGTAACAACTTTTAATGTTCTTGACAGAAGCTATGGTTAGGGAAGTTAAAAAATACTGGAGAGTGATAGTTAATGATAAAGATTTGAAATATTTGATAAAGAATCAGGTAAAAGTTTTTTTATAAAAGAAGTAGAAACTTGGCTGATATGGTGGTACATAATCATTTTATACCACCTGAAATTATTATATATCCTAATGTAAAGGATAAAAAATAGGAACCATGACTTGTAAAACGTGTTCAGCATGCAAGCATGTTGTGACAGCTTTTCCAAAAATAAATGGTGTTAGATTCACCCCTAGAGATCTTTATACCTGTGGTACAGAAGAACTAATTTATGCTCTCAGATGTAGCTGTAACCTTTATTATATAGGGGAAACAGGGAGAGCCTTTAAAATGCACTTGCAAGAATACATAAGGGATATAAAAAATTGTAAAATAGATAGCCCTTTAGGACAACACTTTATAACTGCACACAATGCTAAGCCAGATTGCTTACAAGGATGCGTTCTGGAAAAAAATGAAAGTTTCATTGGGTGAAGTTTCATGTATTAAAGAAAAATTGTTGAAAAAAGAAACTTTTTATTTTAAAGTATAATACTTTGGAACCTCATGGGTTAAATAAGGAAGTTAATTGGAAGTATGTAATTTAGTATATTAATTAATTGTTTGAGTGATTGCTTAATTAATTAATTAATTAATTAATTAATTAATTAAGTACCTTGATTTTATATGTGTAAAAATATCAATGAAAATATGAATGGATTTGTACTCATTGAAGGCTTGGTGCTGAAGTGCTAAGTTGGAATTAAATTGCTGTGACTGCTGTTCTGAGTCTTGTGAACATGACTTTTGTAGTGTGGCATTTGAATTTTTGCCTTTTATTTGTGGTATTTGGATCATTCATCTCTTTAAACTTATATATTGTATAACCAGATTAGGTCCTTACTAAGCTTCTTTCTCCATTATTTTGTAGAATTCATTTGGAATGCCATCTGTTCCTTTTGTTTTCCTACTTCCCTACTGTTCAACCCCTCATTGGCTTTGTTTACATCCCCTTTGGATATAGCTTACTTAGCTTCTTTCTTTCTTTCATCTTCTTCTAATTTTCCAATTTCCAAGCATAATGCTCTTTTTCCTACCCTCTTAGTATGGTGGCACAAAGCTGGTTATATACTCTTGCGATCTCTGTCCTAATCTGCCTCTGTTATCTCCCCATTCTCTTCCCTAATCGACCTTAGCCACTTTCTAACATTCTTCATGGCTTTTTTCCTTGTCTTGTAGCAGTATTCCTTCTACCTTATAATGTCCAGATCACTTTCTGTTTCCTTCAACTCTAATTTGCATGTCAGTCTGCCTTCTATTACCCCTTGTCCATCTGTTTCTGTACTCCCCTTAGCTACTTCTCTAACATATCCACTTCCCCTCTGAAGTCCTGTATCTTCCTATATAATCTGTCCCAGCATCTCACCTTTTATGTTCCATCAGTTCACCCATCTACTTTTCCTCTCTTTTTCTGTCTGTCTTTGGGTTTCCCTGCTCTGCATTTCACTTTATTGGTCTCTGTCCTTCATTTGTACTTATCTGATCTTCATTTTTCTCTTTTTGGCTCCCTTGCTTCTGCTGCCCGAGAAAGTAATAGTGAAGTATGATCTCATACTATCTCTCTTTTATTGTCATTTTTCTTATAACTTCTTAGATATTCCTCTAATAATAAGCCAGTCAAAGATACTTTCCCACTCTCAACCACCCTTACCAAAAGTGTATAGCTTCTCAAATCCATGCTTCTCTCCAAATGTTTGTCCCATCTCCCTTCCCCATTTCTTTTATGAGTTCTTATAGTTTCTGCTTATTGCATTTTCCCAAGTTTCCTATCAGTCATCTCTTGCAGTGTCACATTAAAGTCTTCTCTGACAATGCCTTTCTCTGGATTGCTTCCCAGTTTTCCCCATACATTGAACATTTTGCTGGATAGTTTAACATGTAAATGGTTCCTTTTCTCTACTATTTTCCTTCCAGAGTAACCTCACCTGCCCAATGTGCAGTCATTCATCACTGCTCCTAGCCTCCGTTTCTTAATTCCTAACCCTTTTTTTACATATTATAGCCACTTTCATTTATCCTTTACATCATAGCCCCCCCATCCACTGTAAACTATACCCCTGTTGCTCTTTTTTGCTCCATCCCCTCATCCTCTACTGTCAGATTTTTTTTTTGCAATAGTCCTTAGCATTTTTCTGCACCTTGCTGTGAAGTTGGACCTTTTACTTGGTGCAAGACTCCATTATGATATAATGCTTTTAGCAATTATGGTCTGCTGATTTTTCAACATCCTGTTTGATTATTCATTAATTGAAAGGTTTATTTAAGTATGTGATTTTTGATGTTTTTTATCTCTGAAGAACTCTTCAGTTAGATTTATTAAACAACCATTGCTTTTATCTGCGACTTTTGTGTTTTTTCCTGGAGGTTACTGGAATTGCTGACAAATTTGTATTTTACAGCCCATTGTATTGGTTCCAGTTGTGGCAGTCCAGGGCAGGAGTTTTTGGTGTATTTCTTTGCTGTGTGTTCTTCTGGTCTCTACTTCTTCTCCTCCCATGTTCCTTATTTATCATTCTTACTTTAATTAGCTCCCCAGCCCCCTGTACTTTGCTCTTCAACTATCTCTCCATTCCGGCCCCATCTTGAGTTAGTTCTATACTGACATCCTTGCCACTGACATCCTTGCCCTAATCATTGCTATCCACCATATGCCATCCTACTGCTTTCCTCTTTTCCCTTGTTTCTTTGTTCCCCATTACCTCAAGCCCCCTTGCATCTTTTGTTAAATAATGCTCCATGTACTCTTTCTTTATCACCTTTTATTTTGGCAGAAGTGATTAACATTTATTCTCCTCCCCTCCAGGTCTTTGCCTCTTCTTCCTCCTTTTGTTTACCTGCTTCTATATATGTCCATGTTACCCCTCTCTTTCTTGGCTGTCAGTTTGTCTTTGCGTGCCTTGTTCACTTCCCATTTTATGGCATCTATTATCTTTTTGTGCCCCCTTGATTCTGTGTGGTCCTGTTTTGTAATTTCCATTTTCCAGTCTCTTTCTCAGCTGCTTTTCACCCTCACCCACTTTTACACATCAGTTTTCCCCTTTTGCTCATTCTTCCTTTGTGTTTTCCTCTCAGATTCTGCAGTTTTTTCCTTCTCTGCGTATTATTCTTTAACCTTATTCGTTGCCATAACCGCTTCTTTGTGAATTCTTTCATACACCCTGACTTTCTTTTCTCTCCCTTTTTGTGCATGTGGCTTACCTTCCCTTATTACTGCATTTATTTCCCAGTTACTTCCCCATACCTTCCTCTGTTACAAGTTAGCTATCCCTTTGCATCCACTTGTTTTATAATTGCTTACCACTGCCTTGCCCCCCACCCCACCCCATTTAACTTTTCCCTGGTTCGAGACATAGAAAGAAGATGACTGAATGCTTAAAAATGTGTCATGCACCTCTTCTAAACTAATATGCAGCCATTGTTGTAATAATCCAAGACAGAACAAATTACGTCATGCAGTTGTAAATCTGGTTTTACTCAGTACAGTTACAATTTGTCCGTGCTACTACAATTTATAGGCTATAGCATTCATTGACTGAGTTTACTCAACCCTAACCTTTGTTACATCATTCATTAAAGTGAGTTATTCAGCTACATACCTGTAGATGCTAGGTTTTTTGTTATGTTTATGTACCTCTGAGGCTCTTGCTTACTCATGCTTCATTCCTGTGGTGATAAGTCCACCAGCCTCTTCTTTGCTCAGCAGGGCTTTGCTTTCCTGTTTTGCTGGTGTCCACTGATAATGTTATACACAAAAAAAAAAAAAATCATCCTTCTCCCCTGACGGTGTAGGCATTTCTTCTGTGCTGTGGATTTCCCCTTTGTCTTCTCTTGCTTGTTGTAAAGCCATTCTTACTCCAGTTTGTTGATCAGCCCTCAATACTCCATGTGCTACTCAGTCATTCACTGTATTGCTTCTTAGGTGCCTTTGGTTCCTGTATAGAGTGCTTCTCCTCCCCTTTTTTGGTTCAAGTCTGCTTTGTTCTTGCTCATATCACTCTAACCAACACTCATTTTATGCCGACATTCCCTGCTTGCGTCTGTCTTTTTTTCTGAGCAGTCCGTCTTTGCAGCCTGGGTGTAAGATGTTGCTTGGCTCTTTGGCTTACTGTTTTGTCTCTGTCACTCTAATTCTAGTTTGTCCAGTTTCCATCTTTTTTGCCTTTCTCTAGGTCTCATCCTTTTCACTTCTTTTAAAAAGTCCTCAATTCTTTTTAGGCTTGTTGGTCACCCCCCCCCCTTCCCCCGTTCCTCACTAGTGTGTGAGAATACTAATGTGAAGGCTAAATCACAACGTCTTTGGCAAATCTGTGGCTTGCAGCATGTTTCCTCCCTTTATATAAAAAAGCTAAGCAGCCCACTATGACTCAAAAAGATTTGTTATATCCTACAGTCTCAGTCTTTGTTTTTGGTGTCTGACAGAATCCATTCTTTTGTCTGTAATGCATGTATGCAACTCTGTGGGAGACTTGTGGGCCTCTCCAGATCATGGTTTACATCAGATCTGATGGATTTTATTGATAATGTAGTTCAAGTTCTCTGAGAACATCAGCTGGTGTACAATATTGATTTTGAAACATTCCTTTATTCTTCCTTCTTTGATTTATGTTGGCATGCCTGCAGTTTGTAAGTTCCTTCTCCTGTTGCAGTTTTCATGTGCATTGACTAGTCCTCTCAGCTGGCTGATTTCTTTCTCTGTCAGGCTTGTTTTATTGTACCTTGCACAGTATGGCCTGTCTCTCTTTAGCTTCTGCATGTATTTTTTTCTTGTACTAGCTGTTGGACTTTCACAGCTGACTTAAGGTAAGCTCTCGCTACTCGCGTGCAAAGCATGTTGCCTATGTTTTCTTTCAGGCTTTGAACATTTGCTTCCACCTCTTCATTATCTTGTGTGTTGCCCTGTTTTTGAGTGGTTTTGGAAGTTGGGGGGAATGCATTTTATCAATTGTTTTCAGTTTTTTGCAGATCTGGCTTGGAGGTCCAAGTTCAGGTTGCCATATTACTGAAGGCTTTTTCCTTTCTGCATATAGATACATTTTTACTTGACTACACAGGCTGTTTCTGATTCAAAATGTGTGCCTCCCTTGTAAGTTAGTTAGCATCAAATTAATGTAACAATACAGTATAAGGTGGTGCTCACTGCAGTGAAGATCTGTAAGTACAAGACAAGGTTACTGAAGTTTGGAGGCTACATGTATATTTGGCTACTCTACAGACTCTTACAGGGGCAGTGGCACCTACTTAAGTTAATGATTCATCAAATGCACAGCAAAGCTGTGGTCTGTGTTGGCAGAAACCTGTACAGAGTAATGACATGTCCAGTAATCATGACTCATTTCACCCTGCATAATACCATCCAGCAACAGTAACCAGGAAGCATATTGCAGCTTGGTAATAAATGGCAAAAAGGAATTAAAACATATAATCATGTGCTGTGCATACATAAATCACTTAGAAATACGAAAGACACAAGATATAGGGCTGGATTAAGTTGGAGTTACAGAAGCTTTATTCTCTCCACAAACGCAACCCATTCTAAATTTCTAGATCAATATTTTCTACTTATTTGGAATGTTGTGCTTACTTTTTAGAACACAGCATGATGTGTGAAAGTTGCTATGGCTCTTTTTTGTTGAGAAATTCGAAAAAATACTACATGAGGTCCTAGCCAAACTCATAACCTTCCCTTGTTTGGAAATCTAACCATGAACATATTATGCACTCAACAGTCTGAACATCTTAGAAGTTCCAAAGAACTGATCAAACCCAAAGCATATGCCAGTGTGCAAGAGGGCAAAATGCTATAGGTATATGGATCACTCAGTCAGTCAACCCTTTATTAATTTGCCTAAACCCAGACACATTACAAATTAAAAATCTGTAAGAAAAGTATATAATAGAAGGATATAACAAGAACCATATGCATAATACATGTAATGATTAGCACAACACCCTACCCCAGGAACACAGATGTGAACAAGTTAAGTAACTGTGAAGCAACATGCATACACACATGCTGATAGCTGGTGCCACTGGATGCAAATACTGTAACTGACACATTGCTGACAAATAACAATGAAGCCAGAATGCATGAGGCAAACTGTACTATATATGTAATACCTGTGCAGTGCTATAAGGCCTTCTAATAGTAATCCAATGATATCCAAAATATAGTATCACTGTATTCTCCATGTGCATACCAACGTGTCTTTACTTGTCTCATGCAATTGTATGTAAACAGTCAATATTTCTTTAAGTAAAACTACAGATGAAAGGGTAGCGCATCATGTGACTTGGAGTGATGTCAAATTCAACAAAGGGCAATGTATCATGTGACTTGGAGTGATGTCAAATTCAACAAAACTAAGTACAAGAAGCAATTTAATATTTGTGCATCTCTTTGGCTGTCTTGTCTTGACAATGTAAAGTCTTTAATACCAGTATACAGCTATGACAATACTTGTAAAATGTCACAATATATGCTATACATGGTGTAAAACAATGTGGATATCCATGTAATGTGTTTGTCATGGAGAGGTACTACAGGGTCCTGGAAGGCCAAAGCATGCTTGGAATCTGAGCATGTTATACAACATACTATTCCCACCCTCTAAGAAAGCATGGCATTTTCCACTGCTGCTAAGACGCACTCGGAACACAACAAAGCATCACAGAAGATGGGGTAGAAGATGTCTTTAAATAACAAAGATGTTAACTATTACATAATGAATGGTGCTTCCTTCTCTGCACCTCATGGACTCAAAAGTCATCAAAAAGACCAGTGTACATTTCAATTTGAAGTAGAAATAGGTAAAAAGCATACCAAATATGGCACAAAGTGTAAGTAATAGCATTGCCACCTATCTGTTTTTTTTTCTGAACTGTCCAGAAATCAAACTGATTATTCTGTTTAAAGAAAAGAAACAGTCTATCTGAGTTTGTTAAATCAGCAGATTTACTGTGTTTTTTTTTTACAAAAAGCATAGTAAATCTGCAGAAAAAAGGCATCATAATCCGAAAGAGAGGGCATTCCCCTCGTGTGATGCAACAATGATGTCACAGAATAGGTGGAAAGTGGGTGGAGACTTGGTGTGGTTATGGGAGGTGTGAAGGGTGTGGCCTGTATCCAGTTTTAGCCTCAACAAAAGGTGGCAACTCTAGTAAGTACCTGCATGCAGGCATGTATCTTCACCAGTGCAATTCCATACAGAAGAGAGAAGCAGCAGTCAGAAACACAGCTCATACAGTCTTCCCCAGATATGTAAACAATGAAATAACATCACCATGTGTGAGGTAAACATGTTTCACTGGGAGTCATTCAAACTGTATGCATCAATCACAAACTTAAAGAATATGTGCAAATGAAACTAATGAATATACAGATCTGAGATCGATTAGCAACTTGGGTGCAGGAAGATCCAGGGGTAGATGAAAGGAGTGCCATTTTGTTGGCACACTCATTCTAGTATGGAGGTGTGGGATTTTTACCAGTAGTCTGGTCACTGGAGGTGTGCTATACCGGCAAGATACATTATTATTAAAATTCAGCATTAAAAGTCATGGATGACGTGGACTGATGATGCATGTGATGATGTGTGTGATGTCAGTAGTTCTGCCCAGTTAAGGCATTACAAAAAAAATCTGCTGCATACACAGTAGTGTGACATTAAAATAAATTCTGCCTCATATTTCCATATTCCCTTCCCAGACCACATACAGCAGAAGTGGTCCTAGCTCCTGGGGCATTATCAAAGACGTTTAAGTTAGGATTGCAGCAGCAGATCGTTAGCTTGAAAATATACTATGGGGGCAGGGGTAAAAAAAAAAAAGAAAGAAAGTAATATACACAGAACTATTTACTGTACATGTGAAGTAGATCATGTTTTTGTACCTCTGGAGGTGATGATCATGACTGAGGTACAAGATACCTTTCCCCAGAATAAAATGGAAACCATAATGCCTTCCCATTCTAACTGCTTCATGCCTTGGTCTACAGGTCACATTCTACCCTCCAGGATCTAGCACAATGCAACAATCCCAGATGTTAAAAGGTAGTTACTGCTTACAGTAATATAAGCCTTATTTTTCTGCCAGTCCAGAATGTAGTCCTCATTTTCTGCCTTATTACAGCAGAAGCATTCCGTAGTCTGCAAGAAATACAACTTGTACCTCTGCCTGCATGTTCTGTCATATACTGTGCTATAACACCATCCTATGGATTTCACTGCATCTATCTGTGATGAGTTTTAGGGAAATACACAAAGCCATCTTATATGGTTTATATGGTAACCATCTGAAAAGTCAGGCTCCACTAGAGTGAGTCCTGAAATATGGAGACTGATTGGCCAAAAGATGGGACTTACATATATTTTCTGATATGCCATTCCTCAGAATATTCCCTTTACTCTGAGCTGGAGTTGGTATACAGAAGTTCAGGGGGTGTGGGGGCTTGCCCCCCATATCTGGGGGGGATGGGGGATTTGCTTCCCCCGCAAAAAAAAAGATTAAAGGAGAAGAGCATTTTGAGTGCTGCCATTCAATAGGGAGACACAATAGTACCTTATTCATTGGTAGTATCAGTACATGAGAAGACTGATGATAGGACAAATAATACAGTATGAGGTCACTGTACATAGTGTACCCATGTAGAATACACAGCAGAAGACTAGCACAATGTAAATACCATACCAAAACCTTTCATTTCATATACAGCAAATTAGAGTTACAGTACAATGACACTCACCTTAGAGTGTAGATGCTAGACAGCATGTTATACTTGACCCACCGTGAGCACAGGGTATGATGAATATACTCTACAGGACAAACGTAGGTGCTGTGAAGACTGTGTGAAAAAAGTCTTCACTAAGCAACATGCATTACTGTTTGTCAGCATGGCATAATGTCTTCATTTGTTTTCTGTATAAGCCTAGTCCAGAAGAATTAGTGTTCTGCCCTGGTTAAGAAATGCATGTGTAAATAAATAAGTAAACAACATAACATATCATAACAATAGTGACACAGCTGCATGCTTAAGTAACAAAGAAATTGAAATGTCAGGAAGAAGCAGTTATCCTTGTACCTTAGTACAGGGGAAGGAGAAGAAGGAAGAGACAACCTGCCGACCTTGCGTCTAGGGAAGGGATATGGAGTGTGTGACTAAATACCCTTTCAGTGGTTGAAGCCCTGTTGAAAATGGGGGAGTGCATAGGGGTGCTGTCTGTAAGGTGGATCAGAACATTTGATTACATCACATCACATAGTGGCATGACTATACCTCACATCAGTCCATTAGATTCCTAATCCCTTGGACATGTGCAATGCAGTGGCGGATTTCGGCATGGGCGCAGGGCCGCGTGCCAGCCCCTTTTTAAACTTGTTTTTTTTTTTTAAATAAGTTGCCTCTTTAATCCTGTCACCAAACTCGCACCAGCCCCTTTTTAAACTTGTTTTTTTTTAAAGTAAGCTACCTCTTTAATCCTGTCACCAAATGCGCCTATACGGAGATGCGATTGGAGGTTGCAGTCAGATGATTTTGTTTTTTTATAACAGTCCACCTCCAACTGCATCTCCGTTGTAATTTAGGTGGGTTGGAGAGAGCTGTGATAGTGTTCGGGTAAAGGTGTAGTAACTGTCTGCCAGACAGAAGACAATTTAATTTTAAAATAAAATTGACAGTTGGAAAAACTACTTTGAAAGTGTTGTCGAGTGTGAGCCAGTGATCCTTTTTATTTTACTGGTCTAATTTCCAAGGTGCCAAGCGGTACGTTTGCGAGTGTGCCCTGTTTGCCACGCTAACTACAACCCCGTATAAATTATGCAGAGTCTTTAAATAATTGTTCTGGTTTAAAATGCAATAATATATTTTTTATTATCATTGTGTAAAAAACAAGTTTGAGTAAAAAAGATGTTTTATTCTGTGGCTGACATTTTGAGTAAATGGTTTATTGTGTTAAATAGTGTCTGTTGTAATAAGTGGCATTTTTCTCGTCAGGCCACAACAGAAAATATGTAATACCTTACTTTTCTATGCAGTCAGTAAAACAAAATAAACAGATAAATTATTGCCTGTACAGAATCAAAATTTGTCAGGAGTCATAGATGGATTACAATGGGAAAGAAAATCTGTGTCATGAGCTAAAGAGTAGACTAAAACACCTTAAAACTGGTGGTTTGTATAGCTTCATGGAATATAATGATTGACTGTAATTATATTTATTTTGTCTTATTGAAGGCGCCTGAATAGAATGTAAAATTACTGTTTTGTTATGCCCTTTGTATGAAAAACAAACTTAATATGTTGTTGATTTCTTTCTTTATTACTTCCATTGTTCAAGGTAGTTTGCCTAATGTTAAATTATAGAAGAAGGAAAAGTGTCTCCTTAACCTTGAACTGCATATTCCATGTTGAATATTTAAAATGTATTCAGTGTATGATATATCACAGTTAGTTATGTACAGCCACCATAATGAAAGGCTTGTGTTAAAAAATTGATAGGTAATGTCTGTGTATAGAGTTAAAGAAAATTGATTTGGTCTGCTGTAGCATATTAAAACTGTAATAAAAGTTAATAAATAGTTGAGAGTGCAAAGTGCAGCAGAATATCATTTCCAGTGATTTCAGTGGTCTAACGATGCATCTCTGTGATCATCTGTCTCTAGTGCATACTGTTTCACTGCACAGACAGACAGACTTCAAGCAGTGTTTTAGTGAGAATATACTAACTTTTGACTGAACAGGTGAAGGTCAGTTTCACAGGTTAATTGTATGTTGCTTACATTAATATATACTTAAGTGATTGACAGTGTGAATATAAACAAAGTTTTATAGTCTCCAGTTTTGGCTGACGTCTAACAGTGGGGGTTGGGTTAGGGCAACAACTGTAAAGAGAAGTGAACTGCTTATATCTCAAACTGAACTCAAAGCTCTTCTCTTTATAAGGATCAGTTTGTTTTCTTTGTTCTGCTCAGCATTTCATTCTCTGCATGCATAAAACTAGTGCTGATTTTGTCAAGCTGTTTGCACTTTTATTCACATTTCTTGGTCTGTCAGGTTAACTATTCACTATTTATGTCTCTGATTTCAAATAACTTTTGAGTTTTAAGATTGTTGCTAGTTCTTTGAACCTTGGGAGAGATCCCAAGTGTTTTATCATTTCAGCTTTTAAATGCTGCCCATTGTCTTCTGGAATACCAGAATGACTTTGTTAGGACTTTGGTTTGCATAGTTGCCTTTAATTTTACTCTTTTGTATAATTTTTAGTTCAGGGGAATGAAATGTCACGAATGTATTTTTAGCATATTGTAGGTTGCTAGCACAGAAGACTTCAGTCTTTACTTTGTGATGTCATGGTGATGTCATTGATTTTTATTTTTTTTTACTATAGTTTCCTACATAAAGCACATTAAGTATGGCAAAATAGTTATAGGGGTAAAGTGTGATGACAGAAAACTGCCCAATGGAGACCGGGCTGTATCTCATGTGTTGGAAATGGTACACATACTTCCCTAAGTGGTACCATCTACCAAGATCTACCAATATCTAAATATCAGCTGCAAATGGCAAACGTTTCAGCATGGTTGTCTGTTACCAATCAGTGAAGAGTGGCGAGACATATTCTAGAGTAGATAATAATACCCTCTTCTTGAATGCAATGTAAGTTTCTGCCTCTGGCACATTTGTCTCATTTTTGTTTGATTTCTCACTGCTGTTTTCTTCTCGTTTTCCCACATTCTCGATCCCTAGTGTTTATTTAATGTAGTAGAGCTTTAATATTTATATTTTACAATGCTACATCATTTAGACAGTTTTATTTGAATGCCTCTGTGTTGTTCAACCAAGAAGAAGGGATATTGCACGTTTCTATACATAACCTGCATTCAGTGTAGAAAGCTGGTTGCTTTAAAAATATAATGGTCTCTTGAAAAGGCTCTGATGTGATGTCAGAATTAAATAAATTCATATTTAAATAGTGATAGCAATCCTATATCATACCCATATGGTGTGGCAAAATGGGCCTATTACAATGCTGTTTTTGATGCTTTATTGTATTTTATTTGCTAATTGGTAAAAGATGCTGGTCCCGAGACCCTTTTTAGTCACAAAAGTAGTTATATTAGTTTATAAAAAGTCACGTCTTGCAAATATAGGAAATACAAATTAAATGTGACCAGTGCATAGCTAATACTTGACGCTAACATAGGTTGATAGTAAAATATATAAAATTGCACATAAACATAATATTATACAGTCTTATTAATATGCATCTGAGTCAGAAATTAACATTATTAATATACATCAGCAGTAGGGGATTATATAGCAAGTAGTATGAAACTTTTGTAAAGTTGAAATTCCTCCCCCTCCCCAGCTCTACTTAGTCTTCCAGCTGTCATCTCTGTTACTGTGACTACCCACCTCCTAGATCCCCAGCTGTTTCTGCCAGGTAGTCCCAGAGCTAACCCTAGATTTTGGTGGGCCTCCCAAAGTTTTGTGGAGTCAGTCTTTCACTGATCATTTGTAATGCATGGGGAATGAATCCCATAGAGAAATATGGGAAATAAGCCAGGATCCATCAGGCATGTCAGTTTATCAACAGACCCTAAACCTATTGCTTGTCCCAGAGAGTCTGGTACAACTCTTACTTTGAGAACGTGATGTGAGCTATCCCATATGATAACTTTGAAGCCGGGGCAGTTATACCGAAGAGGGTATTATTATCTACTCTAGAATATGTCTCGCCACTCTTCACTGACATACCCTTCTCCACCTACAGCTGACTGCATGTTGTCCCATAAAAATATCTGTAGCTCTCTTGTACAAGCTCTCAAACATGAACACTGCCGTGTCTCACTCCCCAAAGCTAAACTTCTCCCAGTCACTTGGGGGGAATCTAGCTTGCCATTCCCTAACCTGTAAAAGTCCACCTTCAACTCTTAAATATTAAACCATTCCATCTCTAGCTCATAACTATGCAAACACAAATGCCACTACAGTCATTTAGAATGTTGCACCACATCCTGCTCACCTTGTGATCTAATAGTTTGGAATTCACTGCCGGTTGTTGTTAGAAACTTATCCTCAGATCTAAGTCTAACCTTGGCAGATTCTGTTTTAATGAGCTGAAGTGCAGCTGTTCTTACTGCTCACTTAGAATAAGATTGCTATTGATATCAGTTGTTTCTTGACTCTGCCTTTACTTATATTACACCATTGGGACTGGTTTACATTTACAAGCCTGCAACTAATGTTATATACTTATTTACTAGTTATACTTCTACTTGTCTGCTACTGGCAGCACTGTGTATTAGCTTATTTTACATTATAACCAATCATGAAAAATGACCTTGGGTCCAGTCCACTCATAATATTTGAACAAATAAATTATAAAATAAAACAGTACAGTTTTGCTTAACATAATATGAACTTGCAGTGTTTCACTATTCCACTACAATGTCTCTTCAAGATGTCAGGTTGCAGGATGTGTTATGAATAATTATGGCTTTATGGTTAAAGTTACTTGCTGCTGATAAATAATGCTTTAAAGGCCTAAGTTTGATAACCCAAATGTAAACCAAGTTACTTAATCACAATAATGTCCCTGTGTTTTCTTATGTAAGAACAATTTGCCCCTTCTGGTTCTTAGCCAGTTATATAAATAAATGCAACCATGTCTGCACTGTCTTATTCCAATCTTGAGTGAGCTACAACAGAGCTTAAAGCAGCTCATGTTGCAGAAAAGTTGACAGGCGGCAAACTCACTTAAGTATACAAAACTGGATAAACCTGGAGAGGTCTAGAAACAGAAAAAGAAGGAAAACAAATTAATTTCTGCTCTTAAAACTATGCTGTGTCAATTCCCTTTATATTAACCAGTACTGCCATAATGCTTCATTTACCACCTTTATTTTGAAATTGTTCTAACTTAAGCATCATGCAAGTTACCGATATATAATATCATAAGCACAGTGCAACACGCCCTCTTTTTAATTTAAATCTGTAATTGTCAGTGTTCTACATCAATTGATTCTTCTAATATGAAGCTATGATGACTTAAGGACTGCATTAATTGGTGGAAAGCTCCAGTGTCTCACACCTTGCAGCACATTTGCCTTCTTTTATTTAAAGTTGTAATGTTCCTCCTATCTCTCACACTCACTGCTTTCTAATTTAATACTCTAGTTGCACTCCCTCTTAGATGTACAGCCTTCTTGGTACCATGGCAAAGAATACAATTCTTGTTATTGACAGTGAGCACTTAACTGCAATTATTACTCAACCTCTTTAAGCTGATGTAAAGATACCAATCCTTCTGTATACATCAGTAAAAGTATTGTAGACAAACCATTTGCAACTGCTATATTGTTTATATATGCAAGCAAAGGACAAAAGAAGGAAACCAGAGATGTTTTAATGAACTTATATGCCAGTCAAATACCTTCATGTTCCCACTTAATATTGTTCTGAGGAGAAATGCACTTAAAATGTTTTTACATTTTGGCACTAGGTTATACATGCAATATGATGAATAATAATTCCAGTAATCTATTTTTTCTTCAAGATTTCCTCATTTTTTTACTATTTTACAGTTGCAGAAACAGAACAGTAAAGCTGAAAAGTAACATAATCTGTTTTTGTTTTTAACTCAGCTTTAGCTTCATTCCTTTACTCACCATCTTGATTCTCCCCTGGCCACCACACTGATGCATTCATTCCTCTTGCTGAAAGCCCTAAGGCTCATTCATTCCTTGGAGGCGAGGTGTGAGTGGACCAGGACCAGTGTCATCCATGCACTGGCAAATGGTTTTATTTTTTGATTCTCTGACCACAGCTCTTGCCTGGCAACTTGCTCACTGTTTGGCTTGCAATGGGCATTGCCAAGGATATGTCACTTGCTTCAAATGGTGATGTAATGCCTCAGGGCTGCCCCCCTTTGAAGCCAATTCTCCCATGTGGTCCACAGTTATCACCAAGGAATGTAATGTGGGGCTGTGCACCATGGCCATACACTACATGTATCACCCTGTAGAGAGGTAAGCTGGCTAAATCGTCACCCCTTCCATGCATTAGTTGCAAAAAGCACCTAAGCTGCTAACTGAACTCAATTGCCTGGGCTGTAGCCAGGGCTTTTTTCTTGTATGCCATTACATCTGGCTGGTTTTATGATCTTGAATTTACAAAAGTACTCCATTTTAAGACTTGTTTTATTTAGCACATATCATGGACAGAAATATTTTGACAGTAATATATTTTTTGTACCTATCTTCTAAGTATTAACACGCTGTCATAGCTTCTTAATCTTTTCACAACCACTACACCCAATATCCAACTTTCCTGCTTCCATCCCGGTAGTCAACTAACCAGACTGCGCCCCCCTCCTTTGCAAATTCCTGGATCCGCCACTGCGATGGGATGGAAGTGTTTAAT
Source organism: Protopterus annectens (assembly GCF_019279795.1). Classification (NCBI taxonomy): domain Eukaryota; kingdom Metazoa; phylum Chordata; order Ceratodontiformes; family Protopteridae; genus Protopterus; species Protopterus annectens. Next base: position 70,569,390 of record NC_056729.1, read on the forward strand.
ACAAAAACTCAATGCCCTATCACTTCAATAACAACTTCTACTCCTGATTTGCCTGACTTTTACCCCAGGGAATGAATGGGTTGTTTGGGTAAATGGGAGGGATGAGTTCGATGATCAACAGGGAAACCTAGAGAAACAGAGGCCAAAACAAAAAGTGACTCCTGGAGACCATATTATAGACTTCAAAACTGTAAGTGGTATGGACACACAAAAAGTATTCTCAGCAATTATGAATGACAGATAACTGGCAAATGATTTTCTCTATTTCCTGATAGAGCAGTAAAATCTGGCTACTGATAAATGTTTCCCATAAAAAGGAAGACACTAATATTAGGTGGTACACCCACTGGCAGCAGGGAAATCAGTGGGTCATTTGGTGACAAGGATGGCTAGATTATCAGGATGAATGAAACAAATGAAACAAATGAAACAAATGAAAACAAGTGTAACTATTAATGACAGTGTGCATCCTTAAAACACTGGATGGATGATTTGAAGCCTCTAGATCATAATGTTCAAGGGCCATAAACATATTAAAAGCTAGCAGCAGAATGCTGAAAAATAGATTTATAGTGTGAATTTGGAATGTGTCTGTGTATAGAATCTAAAATTGCTGTAAATCATTGTGCAGATGCAGCTTTCATATCACAATAACATGATATATTCCTCCTTCATATTCACTGAAGCTGCAACCTACCACCTAAAAGCTATGTTGCACTTTTCCTGTAGAGCTCCTATATTAATATGTACTTCAAACTTTTCCCTTTAGCCAATGCTATATTTCTGTCCAGACCTGCATTGGTACACATTTTGCACTTTTAATATCAGTTGCATTAGACACTGAGAATTCTTGACTGCAGGACTGCAATGACTTACTAAAATAGCTTAAAACATGAGCTAGCCAAGGCCCTTCCTATATGGATGAACAAAGCCTAATCCTTCCAGGTCTATCCCATTGTATAAAAGAGCTCACAGGTATCAATTTTCAAAAGTTCTTCTTTAGACAATTTCTTTGTTTGCTTGTCTTTGTTCCTGCAACTTGCTGATCATCAGCTCTTTCTTGTCTAATCGATCCATTCATCAGCCTCCTTACATGCCTCCAGTGGTAACCCAAGGGCATCAATACTGCACCACCCCTCACTTCTGAAAATGGTTGACATCAACAGGGCTGTCCCACCCACCCACATGAGATACCTCACAGTTGTTTCTCTGGCCTTCAGCAGAGAAAGTAACCCATGCAGATATTTCCCTGAGTGTGTGCCCCTTCCTCCTAGGAAAGACATGCCTATCCTCCATGCCTGCACCGTCAAGTGGTTAAGCCACAGTTTGAACTCTGGTTGTCTGGGCTATAATCAGAGCTTTATCTCTATGCACCACTGGAGCAGACATGTCTTTTAACAATTTTTGTGACTATTTTTTTCCAGAATGATTTAATAAAATAAGTATCTATGCAGGAAGCAAATCACTCCAGTAAATTTTGTAGAAGTCCTTGTTGTGAATCAAGCCTAATAGTTTCAATTACACCACTAAAAAGTTATAAAAGAAACACTGGAAAATCTTTGAATTGAAAAAAAATTATAAAACAATTCTCAAGAAAACTCTTCATCCTTCTCATCCTCATCTTCTCTAGTCTGTTATCTGAGAAAGGACAAAATGAAGGGTAACCATAAATAAAACAGTCTCTCTCCATTATGAAAGAAAGAAATTCCTTCTGTGCCCAGAGGATTGGTGTATAGCTCATCTAGCCTCTGAGCTACCAAAAGTCTCTCCCTGTTCCTAACAGATCATCTGAAGGTGCAGTAGCAAGTTAATGCCCCAGGCTAGGGGGTATTAGTTGCAGTTGATAGCTCCCCTTTCCAGATGCATTGAGCTACCTTTTCTCCACAAGATTGGACTCTAGATCAGCATGGGCAAGCTGCTTCTCATCATCTTCATGTGAGCTTCTGGTACCTTCCAAGGTCTTTTAGTCACCATCAGTATGACACAGCAGTAGTCTTCTATATGGACTATGACCATTTAGTGGTGGTTGTCTCATGCCTTCTGACTGTTTGTCAGATGTCTCACAGAATTTCTTCAGTTCTGGATTTTGGTGTCTGCTTCTGTGCTGACTTCTCCCCTGCCCTCTCAAGTATTTCTATTATCTGACGTTGATGTTTCAGACATCCTTGGTCTAGAAATATCAGCTTTTTCCAATTAGCTGCTGAGGCATCAGGAGTTGGTTAGCAGACACTGGTTATATAGACATTTGTTCTACTGGCAGCAGATCCACACACTTCAGTAAATCTGAGGCTAGTTTTGATGTTCATACATCAGAAACCATTTACTGCCATTTTTAATTTACATGCACCAGCACACAGATGCTACTTTGGCAGGTATCAGACTTCCTGATTTCTGCTCCTTCTGTCCCTTTCCATGTGGACAGGCTGATGACACTGGTACTGGTTTATTAGTTCACAGTTATTTCAACAAGCTTTATCAGCATCATGGCAGCCAAACAGACCCCTTTGTATCTCAAGGCTAATTTTTTATTTTTCTTCTGAAAATATTCAAGGCATGAAGACCCTGATGTACATTGCCAATACCGAACACATGGATTCTCATTTTGAACAAGCCCACTTTGCAGTTTTTACTCAGTATGGTTATGATGAGGGTGTGCACTCCATGATTAATATTAAGGAGGTTTGGGGGGGGTGTCCGCAGGTTTCATTATAGCACTCTGTTGAAGGTTGTAACAGGCATGCAGGGTCACCTAGCAGACCTCTTGTGTGCCCCACAAGTGGCAGAAACGTTTAAAGGTGCATCTCAGTGGCATAAAAGTATGAAGCTTTAAATGTACTCAGAAGAATGGGATAATCTAATATCACAGGTACAGGAGTAGCAAGTTTGTAAGGGTGGGGGTGAGTGAGCAGCGAACATTGGCTTATCCATCCAGGAGGATAAATGTGGTCTGGTCCACTACATTACTTATTTTTAGAGGAGAGGAGATGAGATGTTAAAGCAAAAATGAACAAAATAACAGTTGTGATACATCATGCCTAGCAAGCTGTGTGTTATTTTGTAACTGTACTTTGGTCATGAATGGAAGCACATGCTTTGGTGTCATATAAGCAAGGAGAGGAGAGCTAGGAAGAAAGCAGGAAAAAAATGGCTCCCTATAGAATAATGTCTACAGTCTCTGTCTTTCACCAGTCTCATTCTCTCTCTGTCTCCCCCTGGTGTCCTCAGGTCATTAGATGCTGGAAAGAAGTTAGGAACAAAGGATTCATCTAGGGTGGAGGTTCAGTAGTAGTGAGAACTGAAGAGAAAAAGAGAAATACAAAAAAAAAAACTGTAGCTGAGACTATCCTAATAGACTGGCCTGAATCTTCTGAAAGATGGATGAAGTTTTTCAGTGATCTAGGGTTCTGCCAGTTTGGGCAGAGATTCCACCATCTGACCAAACAATCTCAAAGTGACCATTAAGAATAACATGAAACCTTGGACTCAGATGGTCCAGACATCTGATCATGAGTCAGAGGCTTTGGACAAACTGCAGAAATAGATTTATGTGCTCTCAACCTTGTCTTTGAAAGCAGTAAACTACTTGACCCATATATTATACTTTCAGTATAACCATTTAGACAAGTCTGTGGAGACAATAGACAAAACTATCAGAATATACTGACAGTAGCAGTCTGAAGGACCAAGTGACTAAAGATAACAGCCCATTTCACTAGTAAATAAGATGATGGAGCAAGGCCAGTTCTGACACTGCTTTTCACTGGTACTCCTGACTTTGTATCACCATAAATACCAAGGACGTGAAGCTGACCTTCACGGATACCACTTCCTGGAGGCCACTGCTGTTGACGTCTGAGGCAGATTGTCATTTCAAGGTTGTAAAAGAAAAGAGCCAGAATGTTTATTTAATGACTGTTCCATTCCACTTTCCACACCAGTTCTTCATAGTCCCAGTGGAGTGAGGAGTAACACTGGTCTCACAAAAAATCAATAAGGCCCACATTAGCAGGGTTTAGGAACATGATTAGCAAGCCTCTGTTGGTAAGTAGCACCAGTATTGCTGGAGTTAAGTACAAAAATCATTTGGGCTAGAAGGAAAGCAGAGGGATGGACCTTTCAGGGATGTCATCATCAGTTAGGACACCAAAACTATCCTCTGTCTGTCACAGGAACTGATGGGTGAATATCACCCTTCACACTTCACACAACAGACACATTTGTAACGGAAGCAGCAACTGCAGACTAACCTTTAATGTAGCTTGTCTTTTTCCTGAATCCATTCTCCAAGGGCTGTATGCTTGTTATTATTATTCACTTTAAGGATCTGCATCCAAAATCCCACTCTCTCCTTATTTCTTGAACTATCATCCCTTTCCACCTTGAAGTATAACTTTCTGCTTCTGTTATGTATATGAGCTTTAACTGTGTAGTTTTAAAATATACCTTCAAATCAAGTAATCCTAAACCACCTTGTTCTACTGGGAGGATCAACTTATCTCATTTAACTCTTGCCTTCTTCCCCTCCCAGTTAAATTCCTTCAACTCTTTATTAATTATTGAGCACAACTTCTGCTGTGGTTAATGAAAGTATGCCTGACCTGCATATAAAACTAAAAGGACTAAAAGCATTTCCACTGTTTGTTTCTTACTATCCATGTCCATAAACAAGAGCTTCCAATTTCACAGTGTTTGTATGATCGTTTGCTAAGTCTCTTCCTGCATATCTTTAGCTGCCAGGACAAAAGCCTTTTTAATCCATATTTCTAAATACTTCATTTTATCATGTCACCATAAATATGGGTATTGCTGAATCAATTTCTGAATGGGTACACAATTCGCAGCTATAGATTTTGTATTATCTTCATTAATTTTATATCCTGAAAAGACTTTGAACTGTCTTAAAATGTTCCACAACACAGAAGTGTCTCTTCCTGGATTTATCAAGTGTATCAAGTATAAAATAATACCATCTGCAAATAAAGCCAACTTTTCTTGATTACCATACCAATTATATTCTTGAATTTTTAAGTCCCTTATTTTCTTTGCCAATGGCTTGATTATTCCAACTATGTTTGGCCTCCCTAAGCCTTACAAAAGTGAAATTAATCCACCTTTGCATCCCATTGTCAATGGGAGAAATTGTATAACATATGGTTGTGCGAAGTATGTTGATAGTTTATTACAAAAGTACTTGAAAACTGTACCCCAGATATGTCGTGACTCCTGGGACTTCCTGAAATGCTTGAACTCTCTAATCTTTGTGGCAGATTACAATTTCCTAACTATAGATGTTAGTGATTTGTACACTGTGATACCAAAAACTTTGGGTATTGCTTGGGCTAGGCAGTTTTTATTGAAAAGGGGCACCCCTGGAGATGAGATAGATCTGATTGAGTACTTACTCGATATTGTTCTCTCTAATAATTTCATCTTCTTTAATGGTTGTTACTATTTACAAAACTCAGGGGTGGCAATGGGCTCTCCATGTGGGGGGAGTTTTGCGAATAGTGTGATGGCTTTTTGGGAGGAGGAATATTTGTTCAAATGTGACACTTTTAAATGACATGTTTGGCATGTGAGATTTTTGGATGACATTTTTATTATTTTCAAGGGTGATAGCAGTAAAGACGTGATGTTTGTGTATGAAATTTCAGAATTAAATGATTTTTTTAAATTTCACCTTTGAATTTGGTACTGAATCTATTTCTTATTTGGACATTTCCCTCTCCAAAGACTTTTTGAATTTGAGATACATAGCCAAAATCTTCAGGAAAGCTACGCATTCGAATAGCTTTTTACACTATGAAAGCAACCACCTCTTCCATCAGAAGAAGGCGATGGTTAAGGGCCAGTTAGTAAGGGAGGCCAGAATGGTCACCCTCAATGATGATTTTTTATTTGAGTGTGAACTTTTGAGAAGGATGTTTTTAGCTAGGTCCTATCGCTCTGAATTTTTAACCGCTATTATTGATGAGGTGGTTACTAAGAGATTGTCGGGTTGGTTTAAACCAATCTTGAACAGAGAACCAACAACTACTGACACCAGCCATGTAGGCATTCTTGATGAGGTGGTTATGACTACTGTTGATACCAACACTAATTATACACTGAAATCCAGCACCCCTTATTCTTTAGATGCTAGACATTTGAGAAATATACTTGCTAAAAATTGGGTTCTATTGACAGAAGGTGATTCAGTTAGAAAGAAGTTAGCCAATGGTCCTGGTATGATTTTCAGACATGGACCCAGCCTTAGGAATTTATTAGAAAATGTGAATGTTTATCACCATGCTAGATTTGGTATGTTTAAATGTGGGTGCTGACTGTAGAATTTCCCATATTATAAGGGTATCAAACAGGTTTTGTACTGCTGACACCATTTATTATTTGAAAGGTAGATTTAACTGTGAGAGTGTCTGTGTTGTTTACATTGCTTCATGCCAGTGCTGTACCGTTTTTTATACTGAAAAGACTGAGAGGCACCTTAAGAAGAGAATTTATGAGCACCAGTACAGCATAGGCAGGCGTAATGCTAATAACAACTTGGCTAGACATGCCATGGAACATAAGGGTCATTCCTTTGAATATAGAGTTGTTGAGCAAGTGACAAAAAAAATAAAAGGGGTGGTCCATGGCAATTATTTTTAGAAATAAGAGAATTATATTGGCAGCTTAAACTAAACGCTTTTGCTTTTCCTGGTCTCAATGAGCACTGCTCTTTGAAATGTATTTTAAAGTTGAAAGCACCTGAAAGGTAAAAGGTTGATTTTACTTTTTTGTCTGGGAGGTTAGTTTTATACATATAAAGATTTTTATTATGATTTTTATATCAAAACATTTATACTAGTTTATCACATTTTTTATAAGTATTGCACTTTATAAGTACTTTTTATGTGTAATTAGATTATTTGTGATGTCATTTACTGATGATATCATTTCCTATTGAAACATTTTAAAAGGAATGGATTGGTTATATTTTGTGTCTGAAGAAGTTGGATTATTTTGTTCAATGAAAGCGCTAACACATAAATTCTTTTGGAGATTACCACTGCCTTTGTTGTTTTTTATCAGTCAAACGTATCAGAATAGGCATATTTGACTGTGACAGACTGCTGAAACTACTGTCTGTGATTTGTTTATGAACATAATGAAGACACAACCCATTGTCTGACTTTCCAAGTGTAATTTTACTATTATAATTTCAAGGCCTCCTTACTGAATTTATCTTTAGATTTATTTCACCACAAATATTAATATGTTGTTTATTTTACTCACAGGCAAATATATACCACATAAATTCATAAGTATATTGCCACACTCGGAAATTCTACATTATGTGTGGTTTCCACTGAGGTGTGAGAGCACATTATATGATGTGAATTTCTTTGAAAGTGAAATTGCTGTCATGAATGAATACATATACTAATTTTTGATTGCATCTGAATTAAATTTCATGTAAATTTCTGAAGGGAAATCTTGTCTTAGTGGATCTGCTATATAGCATTGTTTCTGATTCTGCTAAGAATTTGTCATGCAGTTTGGGCATTTCTTCTGGATGACGTAGAACAGAAGATGTTCACAACCCCATTTTCATTTTCCTCCTCAACATTTGTAAAGGCAGAAGTACTGTGGATTGAACTGGATGTTTCTGTATTCAGGACTGCAATGAATTTATCTCGAATATCATGTTAAGGAAAAACTGACGTATGGACCAAGGGTATTTAGAGTACTAAGCAAAACATGAAATTCTGATTGTTCTTGAATTAAAATAAATCTCAAGCGACTTTACTCCATACTCGGTCTAGAATTTTGTGAGGTATCACTGCATTTCTGGTGTGTTTTGTTGTATATAGCACAGACTAGACATTTTTTATGATCAACTCAATCTCTACGGGATTCCATGACAAATCAAAATGTTATATGATTTTTCTGTATACTTAGCAATTCCCAAGTGCATTTCATATATCCCTTATAACATAAGATTATGGAATTTCTTTGGCACAATCACTCTATCAGGTTTGAACATAAGTTCTTGTGATTTATGATTTTTGACACAATAGGTTTAGTGGTATTAATTAGTAATGGAACTTTTTCCTTACCACTTAGCCATCTTGTCATAATATTTTTCAAGAATGGTAGCTGTGTCATTTTATGTATGATGAGGTCATTTTGAATACTTATCTGCATATATAACTATGTCAGAGTTGTGTTTTCCACATCTACTAATACATTTCGACATCTACTAATACATTTATGATTGTGCTTTGTGATCCTGTATCACTAAGAACTGTATTGTGTTCTTGGGGCTTTACTCTCCGAACTGCTTGAATATGTTGTTGCTGTGAAAATGTGAATCACTCACTCTGCAGTTATGCAGACCATTTTCTCTGAATGCAGTGCATCCTCTAGTACACTGCTTATTCATTTGCAAATTATGAATTGTCCTTTTCATGTCCATTACCTCAAACATATAACTTCTAAAACAGGTTGCTGAACTGACACACCTTGTAATAATAGTTAAATTTTCTTTTTTATATACTTACAACACTGATCAAACTATCTTATTTCATGTCCAGAATTACTCAGTAATGAGGCGTTGGGCTCAAGAAATTTGTCAAGCCCATTTGACTGAAAGAGCTATCTATAATTATATTATTGGGATCTGGTATCTGCAGAAAATGTAATACATATACCATTTATGCATATCTTTTCAGTCCAGCAACTTTTGCATCGGTACATCTCTTGACTTGTTGAGGTCATTGAAAAAATCTCTCAACACACAAATCAACTGCATTTACAGAATGTTTTCTGCCTTATGCAGGTCTGTTTTGGTATTATATACATAAGGGTTTGTATATTCATTAGCTTTGTTTGTTTCAGTCACTTGCAAAACAGGTTTTGTCCTTTCTGTCTACCCTTACATACCTCTCAATTGTACAGATTTTTGCAGAATGTCCAGATTTTTGCCTCATATTTTTGGTCTGTTTCTCATAAAATTGTGGTTTTCTGGCAACCCATTGGCAAATCATTGAGGACTGAAGTAAAAAAAAAATAATGGCACACATTTGAATTTCAGACTTCATATCTTTCAGATAATTCATGCTAATGCATAACCTGTTATTCTATCCATTTCTAAGTTTCTAAGAGTGATATTTAAAAAGTGTCCCTATTTTTAGGCCTTTGTCCCCCCATCATTTTTGCCTTTGTCTAGATTTCTTGCTCTAACAGGTAGAGAGTTATGCTTGTATACCTCAAATTGTTTGGCTTGACCACATTTCATAAACTCTCTAGTTCTGGATAAATTCACACCATTTAATTGATAGGTTCTGGTCTCTTTCCGTTAAAAGCCTGTCCATTGTTTGATATTTTCTTATACCACAAACTATTCTTTCCCTTGTTAATAGATTCAGCAGCTCCTCATATGCATTCTTTATCTGAGTATTTATGTAAACATTATAAGCATCTGTAGTTTCTGCAGCATCATATGCCCTTGTAAATGGGGAATAAATGGCAAGCTCTTTCAAGGCTTGCAATATTTTCTCTTTAATTGATTCTGTTTTTCTCTCCAATTCAAGAAAGATAAAAAATAGTACCTTCAATGCTTCTTCAGAAACAGGCTTCTCCTCTATTCCACTTACAGTAAGAATAAAAATCAATCCTTTGAAGCCCAACTTTCCAGTTTTCTCCTAAGTTGCTGTGTTGTGAGAAATTTCCTGGTAATTGCAATTGGAGAATTTTTCCAGAGTGAGTTATACTTCAGTACTTTGAGAAACACATTCTTGAAAACACATACCTCATGATTTCTACATATATGAGGCACCAGACCAAGGCAGGTGAAGATAAAGTTCACTTTTAATCCACAGACAAAGTACAAACAATGGTAATCACTTTCGTAGCAAGAGCTACTTCATCAGACAGTTAAAATCATTACTCACTCATATTTAAAAGTTACAAACAGCCAATCAGAATCAAAGTTCAATTAAGACAATACTATTAAGCTGTAAATTAACAACAATATAATAGACATACTTAAAGTGCCAAGTCTAGTCTGTAGTCCTAGAATAAACCTATACAATATATTTAAAATATATTTAAAATTACATTTAAAATGTTTCATTGTCATTTAGGCCCCTGCCTATATTAGCCCGCATCTTAATGATCCATTCAAGTACCTTGTCATGGTAGTAGAGAAAGTCAAAATAGGTTGTAGAGGTGACCCTATAAAGAACCTGGTAGAAAACAAGAAACTTGAATGGATCATTAGGATGTGGGCTAATATAGGCAGGGGCCTAAATGACAAAGTTTCTATTAAACCTGTACTTACTCATAAACCATTGCACAGATAAAACATTTTAAATGTAATTTTTTCATTGTCATTTAGGCCCCATGCCTATATTAGCCCGCATCTTAATGATCCATTCAAGTACCTTGTCATGGTAGTAGAGAAAGTCAAAATAGGTTGTAGAGGTGACCCTATAAAGAACCTGGTAGAAAACAAGGAACTTAAATGGATCATTAGGATGTGGGCTAATATAGGCAGGGGCCTAAATGACAACGTTTCTATTAAACCTGTACTTACTCATAAACCATTGCACAGATAAAAAAAATTAAATGTAATTTTAAATATATTTTAAATATATTTTATAGGTTTATTCTAGGACTACAGACTAGACTTGGCACTTTAAGTATGTCTATTATATTGTTGTTAATTTACAGCTTAATAGTATTGTCTTAATTGAACTTTGATTCTGATTGGCTGTTTGTAACTTTTAAATATGAGTGGGTAATGATTTTAACTGTCTGATGAAGTAGCTCTTGCTACGAAAGTGCTCACCATTGTTTGTACTTTGTCTGTGGATTAAAATTGAACTTTATCTTCACCTGCCTTGGTCTGGTGCCTCCTATATTTCTTACTTTGGATACTAGTCTTTTTGGAGGACCAGTTTGCCTGCACCACAGTGTTGCTTTTCCTTCTATATTTCTACATATATATTTCTCCCCTTTGACTCTACATAACACTTGCATGCTTTACCTTCTATGAGGTTTTAAATCAGACTGCCATCTAGATGGAATACGCATCACTTGATATGTCAACTCCATGTAGCAATTTAGTACTATATTTTAAAGATCTATATCTCATATGCTACAGCTACCTTGGAGGAGTGAGAAGCAATACCACTGTGCCCTTCCAGTTTCCACATTAGTAGCTTAGTTTGAGACAACCTGCTTAGTTGGCTTGGTACTGGTTGAGAAAGATGAAGGTATAAGTCTGTAATGTGAGGTATTTCCTGAAAATGATGACTTCAGGCAAAATTTTACCATTCTAACCATATGGCAGAGAAACACTTGCTGTGGTTGTAGATAGGAGTAAAATAATCCCAGAGAAGTGAAACAAAAGGTGTACGTTTTGAGTGGAGGGAGACAAAGGTAGATAGAAAAATAATCCACTTGAATAAAAAGAGGAAAAACAGTAACAGAAGCAGTCTCACTCATAACGGTACTGCAAAAATACCATAGTTTTAGATTTGCATACAAAATGGGGGTTGGGTGGGTGGGAAGTGGATTATAAAAAACTTAAAGATAGAAAATGACTGGTTTGAATTGGGGAGGAGTGCTGGGGAAAGTGTGTTGTAGAATGTTGAACTAATAGGGGCCAGTTTCCAAAAGACTTGCTCTCAGTGTAAGTGACTTACCTTGGTGTAAGCCTGCTCTGATTCCAAAAGTCTTACTCTTGGTGTGAGTAATTTACTGCAGTGTATGTGCTATGTATAAGGCAGACTTACACTGGAGTAAGTCACTTACACTGAGAACAAGCCTTTTAGAATTGGACCCAAGGGTTTGCATGTTCTCCCTACATTTATTTATTTACTTATTTATTTGAACTGGTTTACCAGGGTAGAGCACTGATAATTTTCAGTTTCAACCTTGAGAAATAAACAATCAGTACAATGAATGTAGAAGTACAACAACATTCGTGAGGCTTTCCTTAAGGCATTACCCCCAAAACATGCTGCTTAGTGGTTCCACACATTATCGATGCATGCACTTTTTACTGTTGCCCTTGTGGCCTGTGATATGGCTAAAAATGATCTACAAGCATTAGTCCACTTTCCTCATTTATAAATAACTACAAAAAAACTTTCAGGAATTGTAAGTGGGGTGATGCATGATAAATGCCACTTTAAGGAAAGGGCAAGGGTTATTATTATTATTATTTTATTGTAAAGCCATTCCTAGACTGAATATGCTCTAACTGTTGATTGTTAGAATGTTTAAGTCGATAGCAGCATTTTTTTGTATACTAACAACCCTGCTTTATACATTTTAGCATAGCTTTTTAACCGCTTGCTGTTGTAAAGCCATCCCCAGACTGAATAACGCTCTAACTGTTGCCTGTAGTGTGTTTAAGCCGATAGCGGTGCTTTTTGTATGCTAACAACCCTGCTATCTATATATATATATATATATATATATATATATATATATATATATATATATAAGCGTAGCTGTAAAACATTGCTTGTTCCCAAGCCTGGACATGGCTCGGTCCACTACACCAACCTTTTGGTGTTTCACTAAGGTTAACTAGAGCTTATTAAATAACCAACTAAACTCGCTGGCTTAGTGGTTTCATGCTAGCGGGTAGCTTATTTACTGTGTTTCTTATGCTGTTGTCAGTGGTTTTCCACATACTAGCACACTAATTATTTTGATTTCAGTGGACATTTATGGTACCGACTGATTCCTAGCCTGGACACGGCCCATGGTATTACACCACCCTCGTGGTGTTTCTTTAGGACTAAATTAGAGCTAGCTTACCTGTCTAGCTGCAATTGCTTGTAAAGTGGACAAATCATAGCTGTTTAAGACTGCCACTGGCTTTTGTTACAAGCCGACAATGGCAAAGACTGCCTCTGGCTTTATAACAAGCTGACTACGGCAGGTTTATTAATCCTCCATCTCAGGCAGATCCTGTTCTGAGCGTGACTGAATGCCTTGTTTATCTGAAACTGGTAAACGGCTCTTGAGCGGTGCCTCCTAAATGCTTACTCTGAAGCCTAGTTTCTTTAACTCTCTTCCTGTTTTGCTGTTACTCTGTTATTATACAGTCATTTTAAGCCTGTCCTGACCCAGCATAGTCCTTCATAGTGTTTGTTTAATGATGGCTGACTATTGTAGCTGTTAAATAGGTAGGAACATCCTCTTGTTCCTGCTAATATCTCGGGGCATATAACTCATGCAGAAACTGTTTTACTACCAAGCAGCATTTAAATAATGCTTAACTATGTTTTTACATCTGCTGCTTCCAGGGTTAGGTAATGTGTAACTGCTATTTTTACATATCTGCCTCTGTGAATTACAGGTTGTATCTGAAATACAAGGATTATTGCACTGTTTATTTGCTATCTACATATAGGTATAGGTGAATGTTTAGTATAATAAGTCCACTCTTAACTTGCTATGTGCTAACTCCTATTTCTCATAATTACCTTGTTTCTCTTGTGTTAGATATTTTGAATATAAGGCTGAAATGAATTATGTTGTAAATATGCTGAAAGAAAAAGCTTGCTTAAATGCAGAAACAGAGTTTAGTAATATGTGATCAGCAACCATACTAAATGACTGTGGCTTAAAAAAATAAGGAACTTGCTTATGAGTGTATTACACACACATCAAGAAAGCTGAACTTCTTACAGACATGACAAGAATGTAATCTGCTTTCACTGGACAACAGGACATGCTTTTCTAAGAAAGTTTAAAAATGTGTTTTTCTAATCCACAAGGCGTTTTCTTGAAGACAGTTTACTTATCAGCATTTGCACAAGAACAGATGTGTTAGCATTTGCGTCATCAAGCCAGTATCTTTCCAAAACCTAGAGGGTGTGAGTTTAACTAAAATATGTATAAAAAGTCTGTATTAAATCTAGTTATGTTAGGGGTATGGTAGGGACACATTTGGTGTCCTGAGGTAAATGTTAGATCTCTCACATCATCTGTACTATATGAGAAGTAAAGTGGAACAGTATTTTAAACTGCAACGTTTGTCCAGTTTGGTTTATTATAAAAGTTATTGGTCACTGCTCTTAAAGACAGGTGCTGCAAAGTATATTCTCTTATCAGTGTATATTCTGCAAGTTTCTGTATGCGACAGACTGTGAATGCAAATATAACCAGACTTTGAATTTTAGCAGAATCCAGCCAGCAAGACCGAGTGTCTTAAGAACCCTTCAAATCCCACAGCAAGAAGCAGCAAGCAGTAAGCAGAGAGAAATCAAAATATTTTTTCAATGGCAAGCCAGATGAGTGACTAGCACCAAATATTTTTTCAATGGCAAGCTAGCCTGCATTTGAACCTAAAATCTGCATTTGAACCTAATACCTGAATTTGAACCTATAATCTGCAAGTTTCTGTATGCGACAGACTGTGAATGCAAATATAACTAGACTTTGAATTTTAGCAGAATCCAGCCAGCAAATCCCACAGCAAGAGCAAGCAGTAAGAAGCAGTAAGCAGAGCCAAATATTTTTTCATCTTGCCTCCTTAAGCTACCCTGCTCTACTTGTGCTTCCAGCACTAGTCTGTTAGAACCTAAAGGAACCCCTGCAGCTATCTGCGATACACCTCACAGCCTATCTGCCCTACAAAGCCTATATCAAGGATACAGGAACAGTATGTGTATTAAATAATTCCTGCCTGAATTGTCATTCTACTAGTGTAAAACTGCTACAGGTGGTAAAGTACATCTTGAGCTTGGGCAGCCAGCAGCACCCCCCCCCCATTCTATACATTAATCACTATCTCTCTCCCATCCTCATTATAATCCCTCTTTTTGACTAAGCTCCCACCTTTCCCTTGTTTACTCCATCTGACTCCCTCTTACATCAGCCTGCATTTTTAGGCCTGTCAACTAGGTGGCACCCTTTACCCAGCCTCATCCCCTTCTCATCCTCTCTATTACATAGCTACTTACCCTATTTCTGCTATTGTAACTGCATTGCTACCCTGTTCCCTCACCTTACTCTTTACTACTTTCTCACTGGCCTTTACCACATCTGACTTTTAAAACTTAACTTCACATATCAGTCCTGCTGATTGTTTCCTCTACAACTGCTCCAGTCTCTGTGTCTGCCCGCTCCATTCGCCCTGTGGGCTCACTCCGCTCCTCTCCCTACCCCCAATTCCCACACACCCCCAGGGGTCCTACTCTTATACTTTCTAACCACACCTCTTCCTCTTCCCATTACCCTCTACGCATTTCCCATTGGCCAAATTCTCTTTCATCTCCCATCTCTGACCACTCCCTTCCATACTCACCACTCCCTCCTATCTTCACACACTCTCACCTTAAATACTTCCATCTCCACATATATACAACAAATAGCTAATCCTACTCAATGGCTAATCCAACCATCCCTTTTTAAATTCTACTCTGCTTCACTGTTTTACCACTACCACTTCTAACCTTTGCCTATTTACTCTACTCGTATGAGCACCCGATATATCCACACACTGACTACCCCAACCAACAAACCAACTCTCAACCCTTACCACACCTGCATAACCATGCAAACATAACATGCTCACCTAGCTACCTACTTGCAAAGTATCATAGAACACTACACATTAAAAAAATAATATACTACATCTCAGGAGAGTGTTACTCCTGTACTGCAAATTCCCTAACCCAAGCTATCTAGTACAACTCCTCACAGTAAAGGACGGTGATATTCATCCTAACCCTGGCCCAACAGCAACCCCTATCTTTCTCCATAACCATAATCAATCAATCAATTATCCCCTTGCTAAACCATCTAACTCTCTCCTACTAGTTCATCTTAATATACGTAGTATTAACAACAAAGTAACTCAACTCCATGCTCTCTTAGAAGTGTACTCCTTTGACATTATCTGCCTAACAGAAACATGACTAAAACCTGTCATCAAAGATAATGAAATTATCCCACCTGGATATAATATCCTAAGAATTACTTACAGTTAACCACATACAAATGTAATCTACCTCTAGATTCCAATGCTGAGATTCTCATCTCTAAACTTGAACTTAATAATGCTAAATCAATCTATATTATCTGTATGTATCTGCTCCCTGGAAATAACATAGCCACCATGGAAAATATCCTTTGCTGGCTATCCCAACACCTGCCTCAAGAAACCATAATCCTAGGCGAAATAAATTTAGATTGGAATTCCTATTGTAGTAGCCTTCCTACCATCCACATAAACCTATATGGTTTCTCTCAAACCATTACCTCCCCAAACAGAATAAATAAAGCTAACAAGAAAGCAAGCATATTAGACTAGATTCTTACAAACAGTCATACTCACTACTATAATCCTGGAACCCTCCCTGATGATATAAGTGACCACTCACTTACCTACATCATCAGGCATAAAGCCAACACTCCCAATCCAACCTCTATCATAAGTATTAGATCCAAAAAGAAATTTAACCCTGATCTATTCCAAATGGAACTAAGAGCATGCAATTGGGTTCCCTTAAAACACCTCCCTTTAGGTGAAGCTGTTAATTTCTTTAATTCTACCTTCCTTGCCATTCTTAATCACTACGCTCCAACCAGATCTATTAGAATTAAGGCTAAGTCTGCCCCATGGCTTTCCTACGAAACCAAACACAAAATTCATCTCAGAAATATTGGGCCAAATGGAGAATGACTAAAAACCCTGTAGACCAACAAACCTTTAGACAGCTAAGAAATGACACTAAGAATGCCATACTTTCTGATAAATAAAACTACTACTTACAATATCAACGACCTAATCACAACAACCCACAGAAATTCTGGGCTAGCATTAAGCAGTTACTCCACCCAGGTCAATCCACTACACCAAACCCTCAAAATACAGACCAGAAAAATCCCATCCATACAGCTAATACCTTCAATACCTTCTTTACAGATGCTATCCAAACACTAGTTAGTCAACTATCACCTAATACCATCACATTACCTTCATACACCTCAACCCCACCCCATCCTTTTCATTTCAAACCTCTCCCAACCACATTTATTCAAACCCTTTTGAATAAACTGAAACCATGCTCTCCATCTGCAGACCTACTGCCTTCTGAATATCTACAGTTATCATACAAGGCTATTGCCTACCCTATTTCCATACTGATCAATAGAACTATTACTGAAGGTCACATCCCTACCTTATGGAAAGTCTCCCATATTATCCCCCTACATAAAGGTGGACATTCCACTGAGCTATCAAACTATCGCCCCATTGCCCTACTTTCTCCTTTAGCTAAAAGTATGGAGAAATGTATCCATAGGCAATTACTCCACCACTTAATCGAAAACAATTTACTTTCCAACTGTCAACATGGTTTCAGACCCTCACACAGCACTACCACTGCCCTCCTTTCCTTTACTGATTGCATTAACAAGCACCAAAACCTAAATAATCTTTCTTCTGCTCTATTTATCGACCTGTCTAAAGCATTTGACATGGTAAACCACCAGATTCTCATAAACATACTAAAATCTCTGTCATTAGACCCACTTTCCATAAAATGGTTCCAATCCTACATTGACAAATGACAGCAAGCAGTGCTTTGGCATAACACTTTATCCACCCATCTACCCATTACTTTAGGTGTCCCTCAGGGGTCCGTACTAGGACCTCTCCTCTTCTCTATATTTATTAATGACCTTCATCTAGCTATCCCCCAAGCCACTTGCATACAAATATAGAAGAGTAGGGGTCAAAGGATGGATCCTTGGGGAACCGCTATAGAAACAGGTAGTTGGGGAGATATGACATTCTGCCATACAATGGATTGTTGGCGGTCAGACAGGTAACTCTGAAACCAGTTGGTGACTGATTGTGAGAAGGATAGGTTATTGAGGACAGAGATAAGTTGTTTGTGTGGGACCATGTCAAATGCTTTAGATAGGTCTAGGAAAGTAGCAGAGGAGAGATAGCCATTGTTTTTATGCTGAAGGATAGTGTTAGTAAAGGAGAGTAATGCAGTGGTGGTGCTATGGTTTGGTCGGAAACCATGTTGAGTACTGGAAAGGAGGTTGTTAGTAAGGAGGTAGTCTGAGACCTGAGAGTGAATGCATCTCACTAGTATTTTGGAGAGTGGAGAGAGAATAGCTATGGGGCGGTAATTGGTTAGTTCTGTGGAGGGGCCACCTTTGTGGAGGGGAATTATATGTGATACTTTCCATAGTGTGGGAACGTAACTTTCTGACAGAGATCGGTTAATCAAGATGAATACTGGGTAGGCTAGAGCATCAGCTGCGATTTGTAGGTATTCACTTGGGAGGTTGTCTGCTGCTAATTTGGTGGGCTTAAGTTTAGTTAAAAGTTTTTTTATGTTGGAGATAGGAACAGGCAAAAAAGAGAAGACAGTGGGGAGATTACTAGTTGAAGGTGTGGGTTGGAGGGGAGGGGGGTTGTGTTGTCTAGCTAGTGATAGCATGGTTTGTGTGAAGTGTCTGTTGAATGAGGTAACAATATTTTCAGAGGAGTGAGGGATGTTAGGAGGAGGGCTACTGACTTTACCTGGGTGGAGGATGGAGTTTATGGAGGGCCAGAATTGTTTGGGGTTGTGTTGGGAGTAGTCCAGGGCAGACTGGTAGTATTGGAATTTGTCCTGTTTTATTAGCTTTTTGACTTTATTGCGTAGTTCTAGGAATTTCTGTCTAGTTGAGGGGGTTTTGGTTTTATGCCAGTGCTCCCAGGCTTTATCCCTGTTTTTCATTTCTGACTTAGTGGTTTTCTGTAGCCATGGGGAGGGTTGTGCTTTGGTTATGGAAAGTCTTATGGGGGGTGTGATAATTATGGATGCTCAGGAAGGTAGTATTAAAAAATTCAACTGCGTCATCAAGACTGAGATACTTTAGAGGATGCCAATTACATTCTTTGAGGGATGAGATGAATGTGAGTGGGTTAAAGTTTAGTTTTTTACGTATTTGCCGGTAGATGACAGGTTTAAC
Organism: Protopterus annectens; assembly: GCF_019279795.1. Lineage (NCBI taxonomy): Eukaryota > Metazoa > Chordata > Ceratodontiformes > Protopteridae > Protopterus > Protopterus annectens. The sequence goes on from NC_056729.1 coordinate 70,588,380, forward strand.
TTGGTATAGGTGTTTTTGAGTAGGAATGTTGGGGAGTGATCACTGAGGCTATCCAATAAGCAGCCGGCTATATATGACTGGGGGCTCTTACTGACTAGTATCCAATCCAGGGTAGTGTGGTTGTTGGAGTTTTTATTTATCCTAGTTGGCAAATGGACTAGTTGGGTGAAGCCATGAAGGTTTAGATGATGGGTTGGATGGTTGCCAGAACAGGATTGCCAGTCAATATTGAAATCACCTTAAATTATAGTTTCTTGGGGTAGATTGTGGGTAGTCCAGCTGAGGAGATTTTCTAGTGGAGGGATGTTTTGGCCAGGTGGGAAGTAACATCCAATTATGTTGATGGTTTTATTTTGGTTTATTTTGAGGTTGGTATATATTATTTCTTCATTGCCTGTTTATGGAGCTGATGATTTTAAGATCTGGATGTTTAGATGCTGTTTAAATATTATAGCTATACTGCCTCCTTTCTTGTTTAGCCGGTCTACTCTTAGTATGCTGTAACCAGTAGGGAGGATTTGCTCACTGGTAATGTGAGGTTTTAGCCAGATTTCTGTCAGGATGACCATATCTGGGGAGTACAAGTCTGTGGTGGCATGGAGTTCATGGACCTTGTTGGATATACTTCTAATATTTAGGCTTAGTAGAACAAGGTCACTTGGCTTTCTACTGGCTGTGATTTGGGAGAAGTTGTGGTTTCTAGTCTGATTATGAGGAGTGGGGTTGGAGATGGTGGGGCCAGGGTTGGGGTGGATGTCACCACTTAGGGCTAGTTTTAATATGCATGAGGTTATTATTTTTCTCAGTTGAAGACGTTCAGATACTGGTGTATAGAAGCTTTTTTGATAACACTGATGTATTGATGTTAATTTTTGTATCTTAGCTATGTATCTTATGTATCTTAGCTATGAACAATGGTTGTATTCTGCACTCACTGCACAATTTAGAATGCCTAAATCTGTATCATAGATGTTAAGAATTATCAATCTTAATTTTCTTCTTTCCTCATACTGCACATTTCTCTTTTTTGCTAGAACACAACTTTCTCCTGTCTAATCTGCCCTGCAACTAAGTGAAAATAAAGAATTACCCTGCATAGCTGTAACCAAGAGAGCCTCTTAAATACACTGATAAAGTAAAAGACCCTGAACTTTGTTTCGGCTACAAAGATATTTAAGATAACCATTGTGTAGGTAACATATTTTACTACTGAAGTTAAACAAACACTCCAGACTGTATTTTTGGTATTAAAGAGCACATTGCCTGAGTCAGCAGCAAGGAATATATTCCCCCACCCCATTTATAATGCTAGTTTGGTAATAAGGCCAGTTCTACCCATATAGAGTAGTACTCCAAAGTAGGGGACCTTACAAATCCCCTAAAGTCTCTGCTATTTTACCTCTCCATTGTATTTATAAAATACATTCAACGAAAAGAAAGTATTACTGCTACTTCCTGGCATCTTGCAAGCCTCCCAAATGGCTCAACCCACTCCGCTCACCTTCACTTCACTTGGGCTTACTCCGCTCCCCTAAACTACCCCTGAATTCCACTCACCCTATCTATATACTTACACTCACTCAGCTACACACCCACTTCTATCCACAGCCAATCAATGCAAACAAAGCCAACAGTAATTACCTGAAATTATTCCAAGAATTAGTCCCACCCTTTCTCTAAATTATACATACCTCCCTGAAACACCACTTCAAAACTACCTCCAAACAGTAGAATAAATACTAAAATAATGTTACTCCAACTCACAACACTCATTGGATTACTTATAACTACCTACCTTTCTACATTATACCATTATCTCCATATCACATTTATACACTCTCCCACCAATCCAACCAGCATCCAGCAGAATACCCCATTATGTAATATTATCATATCTCCTCAACTTTTTAACAACTACATTATGGAACTTTTTTCATTCAAACATTCTCACTCAAAAGCTAATCCAAGTCCACCCCCAAAATATACTAGACTACTTAAACTCCCATACTTATTCCCTTTCAATACAAATCATATTAAATTATGCGGTGACATACACCCCAACCCAGGCCCTCAATTCCAAACACCTAACCCCCTGACCACACCACCCTTTCCAAACACTAATAATCTCCAACATAGTAACTCTGATCTACTATTATTAAACATGAATATGAGAAGCCTACCAAACAAAATTCATGAATTTCATGCAACCATATCCCATTATTCATTTGATATATCAATCCTAACAGAAACTTGGCTAAAACCCCACATTCAAGATAATGAAATCCGTACCAATGGTTATAATATCCACAGACTAGATAGGACCCATAAATGTGGTGGTGACATTGCAATATTACACAAGAACAATTTCAAACTTGAAAGACTAGATAACAATCTTCCTGACCTAGTTAATTTAGAAATACTAGTCTCCTGTTTCCATATAAACCCTAATAAACCCATCATTAAAATAGCTGTTTACACCCCCCCAAACCAGCTATTATTGAAGACTTAATTTGCTGGTGTGCATTGACTTTCGGTCAGGAAACTATAATAATGAGGGATTTCAATATAGACTGGGCTACATGCTCATCTGATAATCCCTCAAAGTTTATAAACCTCCATGGGTTCAGTCAATTAATGCAAACTCCTACTAGATGTGACAAGCACACCAAAAAAATCAATCCTAGGCTGAACACTAACTAATACAAACTCCCTCTGTTACCAGACTGGCTGTCTTCCAGACAGCCTAAGTGATCACCTGCCCACCTACCTACTAAAACATCACACATGCCCGCCAAGAAACATCCTCTTCAAACATATCCACAACAAAAGAAACTTTGCCCCTGAGTCCTTCAAAACTCTCTTACATCAATGTGACTGGTCCCCACTAAAACACTTCGACCTAGACATAGTAGTTCAGTATTTCAATAAAAAATTCCTGACTACCCTAAACAATCTTGCACCCCCTAGGAAGATACATGTAAAATCTAAACCCATACCATGGCTAACTACTGAAACTAAAATGATCCTCAAACAGAGAGACAAAGCATGGCACCCATACCAGGGAACCAAAAAACAAACATCCCTTCAGACCCACCGCCATTTATGAAATCAAGCCAAAAACATGATAAAAAACAATACTATACAGCAATTCAAGCAAAGCAACAAAATAGCCCCCAGAAATTTCTGGAGGCATCAAACTATTGCTAAAATCCAGCCATTCCACTACCTCAGCTCCATCCACAACTAACTCCACTGATAGTATAGCCTCGCAATGTAACACACACTTTATCAACTCCATACTGTCACTTATTAAGAACAACACCAATACCCCTATATTTATCCCCACAAATTTGGAAGTTAACCTCAATTTCTTCTTCATAAATCCAGTACAATACTATACAATAACAACAACACCTATCCAAACTTAAACCTTCTTCCCTCGTTGCTGACCAACTCACAAATTAATTTCTTAAACTAGCTGTAGACATCAATCCTAATCAACTAAACTATAACAGAAAAATACATCCCTAAATTCTGGAAAGTCTCTTACATAATCCCCCTGCACAAAGATGGAACCTCCACTGAGTTCACTAATTACAAGCCAATTGGTATTCTCTCACCCATAGCAAAGATACTGGAAAAATATGTACATTCACAACTACTTAACCATCTCCTAAAAAGCAACCTCTTCTCCACAGCCCAACATGTTTTTTGACCAAAACATAGTACAACATGTCTAGTTAGTTTTATTAACTCAACCAGCATAGAAACAGTGGCCTACTTGCCTCGTCCATCTTTCTTGACATGTCTATTGCCTTTGATACAGTTTCACACCAAAAACTTATCAATGAGCTAGACTCCTTAAACCTTTCCCAATCTGTCCTTTCCTGGTTCCCCAGGTATTTAACTGACTGTCAACAGGCAGTTAAATAGCAAAATTAATTTTCAACTCTATTACCTGTCTCTGCTGGTGTACCTTAAGGTTTGATCCTTGGTCCACTCCTTTTCACCATTTTTACAAACAAACTCTGTACAGCCGCTCGTCACGCAACCATTATACACTATGCTGATGATTCCTCCCTCATGTGTTTATATCCCTCCCTACCTGAGCTCATGCAAAAAACCCAACATTCAGACTGTCAACTTATTCTCAACTCTAATAAAACAAAGCTTATGCTCTTCACCAGTAGCAAAAAACTAGACCACTATCCCCCCTTTACTATCTACTCTTCAAATAATGCTTTACAGTGGTGATGAAGTCTTAGACGAAAACGCTGTGTGTAATTGCGTTTATGTGTTTGAATTGACTATTAAACCAGCTTTGGGATTCTATCATTGAGCCGACTACTTTCCTTGCTCTGTGGTTCTTATTTTGTTTGGATTTGGAGTTATTTGTGTTTTAGTATCTTTTCCAGTGTTATTTTTTGGTTACTTTACAGTGGTGCACAACTTCCAGCCCCAGGGTCAAATCCAGCCCTTGACACAACATCATCCGGCCCCCAGAGAGTAACTAAAATTTTTTTAAAAAGTTAAAAAATGCTATGCCTTACTCCAGTCACACAAACTTTCCAGCACGTGCTTACTTACTTAATTGACTGCAGTTGCGCACACCTCTAATTTTAGCTGTGGAAGTAACTATTCTTTGTTGTTCATAACTTGTAGTCTGTAGATAGTAGTAACTTTCTACAAGAGTTTGTAATAAGTCATGGCTGCAAGCCAGAATGGAGTTACATGGGAAATTTATGTGGAAAACAGGCAATTTTATGAATGTTGTCTTAAGTAAAAATTCCAGTCACCTGTATCTGTTGTTAACTCGTAACGACTTACTATGTTTTGAGGTGGCCCGTAGATGCATTAAGAATTTGTGTAGTGGCCCTCCCCTCAAAAAGGTCATGCAGCACTGCTTTAATAGAACCAGTAAATCACTCTAAGGTCCTTGGGGTCATGCTAGACAATGACTTTAAATCTGACAAACACCTTGCACTAGTAATCGAAAAGGTCCACTTTAAGTTAGACTCGCTATATAGAATTAAGCCCTTCCTCACTGATATCATCAGACACTCCATCTCCAGAACACACCTACTCTCAACCCTCTTATACACCTCACCAGTATTTACAAACCTAAGAAAATATGACTTAAATAAATTGGAGTCCTGCTATAATAAAATTGCCAGATTTGCTACTGACCACCCATCCAGATCACACCACTGCTCTGTGCTACACCAGTTTAAATGGTTGCAACTTCCTAATCTACTGACCCTTAACCAGCTAGCCCTAGCACACTCCAACCTGCACCACCCAGACAACCGTCCTGCTCTTAGCAAATCAGTTTAACCCCACACCAACTGTAGACCACTAAGATCCTCCCATAAACTCCTATTGAAAGTAACTAAATCCAGCAATAGCCATGGTAACTCCCTATACTCCAACAAAATATCAAAATCTTGGAATACTATGCCTCAGAATATCAAAGCAACCAACACATCCACATTTAAAATACTACTTAGACAACATCTAAACAACACCTGGCTTTGTTCCTACACTAAGCTGGGCTAAACTCTCTCCCTTTTATATGTCTGTAACTTTTCTCTGCTACTACAATACCTCCATATTTTCTTTTTTCATATCTCTAATTTTACTAGTCACACTTTATATGTATAAATTTTCTTTTCCACCTCTGTGTTGTATACTACCTTTGTAAACCTACCTCTGTTTATGCCATAACTTGTCAATATTATAACTTCTTTACCATGGAACAAACAATGTACTGTCTTCTTATCACTGTTACTTTTGTATATAATTGACTTAAAAAATGTGTTGATAAATCATTACCATTGTAATAATTGTTACATTTTTTTTCATAATGCCGTGGATCTTTTCTCCCCAGGCCTCTGCTGAAAATGGGCCAACAGCCTAGTCGGACTTCCCTGGTAAACAATTGTAAAAATAAAAACAAAAAATAAATTAAAAAAATTATGTCAGAGTAGCACGGTCTGTTTGGTGTTATCTGCAGAACCTCCTAAAGATGGTTTCTGTAGAGCAATGGTTTCCAACCTTTTTGCACCAAGGACTGGTTTCAAAGCATAATAAAGTGCATAATAAATACAAGTCACCATAATGCAGAATCATTGGGAGCCCTGAGCTTGTTTCCCTGCAATGAGACAGTCCCATCTAGGGGTGATGGGCGACAATGACACCCGAAGTGTGTTCCTTATGTCCAGTCTACTCCATAATTTTGTTTTGGTTGCAGTCATTGCAGAAAACCCCGCTTCACATAGATAGGATGTTGGAAATGAAGGCAGGGTTTTCAGTGCTTATTCTAGCAACTTTCTAAGTTTATAAGAGCAATATATAAAAATCTCTCCCTACTATTTGTGGCTCTCTCCAGATTTATTGTGCATGAGGTTGACAGGTATGGTCAAAAGGTACGCAAACCTAATGGAAACCTTATTCTGAATCTAGCAACTTTTCTAAGTTTATAACAGCAATATTTAAAATGTCTCTATTATCTGTTGCTCTGGCTCTGTCCAGATTTATTATACGAGAGGTATAGTCAATAGGTATGCAACCCTCCTAATTGGTGCTGCTGTCGCCACTGTCAAGGATCACACTCACTCTTCACTTGATCTCTCTCTCTGTCGCTCACGTATACACTCACACACACACAAACGCACACACAGTCTGGCTTTCATGCATGCATTCACACACACACACACACACACACACACACACACACACACACACACACACACACACACACACACAGAATCTGTTCTGCTTTCATGCATGCATACACACACACACACACACACACACACACACACACACACACACACACACACACACATATACGGCCTGTTCTGCTTTCATGCATGCATTCACTCAAACACACTCTCTCACACACACACACACACACACACACACACACACACACACACACACACACACACACACACACACACACACACACACACTCTCTTTTTCCTGTTTCATTTATTTTTATTTTACATAGCAAAAGCGCTGCTTAGCGAGTGTAAAATAGCTTGAACAATATCACTATTCACCCTCTCATACACACATACACAGTCTCTTCTGCTTTCACACGTATTCACTCACACAAGATTGCTCTCACTCTCTCTCAATCTCTCATGCATGCAGTTTCCTCTGCTTTCAAACACGCATTCACTCACACAAGATCGGTCTCACTGTCTCAATCTCTCACAAATACAGTCTCTTCTGCTTTCACACATGCATTCACTCACACAAGCAGACAGAAACATAAACACACTCACACATACATACACACACTCACTTTTCTGTTTTCATCCCTACCTAAAAGTTTCTGTGCGGTCTGGTACCAAATGATCCATGGCCCGGTGGTTGGGGACTGCTGGTGTAGAGTACTTAACTAAGATGGGTTGATAGTCTACTTCTGTTTTAATTTTTTTTTTCTCAACATATACACTGATAAATGAAACTATTGATATCCTTCCATATCACTGTTGCAGTATTCATAAAGTATGGAATCTCTTGCTAAGGACAGCCCAACGTCCAGCCTTTAGTACTTATATACATCATATGTCACATGTATGCTCCACTCACATGATGTAGGGCATAAATGTGATATATGGGTGCACACACTCAGAAGTTCTTTGCCACCAGTCCAAACACCATTGTTGAACATCGATCTGAATGCCCTTCTGCTGTGCTGGTTACCAAGCTGCATTTCAGATAAGTGCCCCATTGGGGTTTCTTCTTATCTTTCTTTTTTATTTAGTGCTGTTGAGTTCATGTGATCCAGAAAGAGAAAATGCCAGTGTGGAAGGCAGATTCCTCATAAAAACCATCACAATCAGTGTCTTTTCTGTTTGGATGCTTCCCATGATCACATGCAGGCTATTGTACCTAAGACCCTACATAGTTGTCTCTCCTCTTTATCTATTTACCTTGAAAACCAATGTCTTAAGCTGTTGGCTCACGGTACTATGGTAGAATCTTCCTATCCTGAGGGTCAGCCATCTGCCAAGAAATAGGCCAAAAACTTACTGCTGGTCAGCCTCCCCCCAATGTCTCTCTCTCGGCTAATGAAAGTCCAGAGGATCATCTGGTGGTTGCCTTCGATTCCTCTGTTGTGCCCAGTCAGAGGATGGCATGGATCCAGCTTCTTGCATATCCTTAGAGGCTTTACAAATGTCAGTTCCTGATGTTGAGGAGGAAACTCAGCTGATTATATCCTAGGAGGATTCTGCAGATCTTTCTTAGGGAGAAGATCACACTATGCTTACTGAATGCCATAAAGGGTTTGACCCTCTGAAGGTGTTTCATACAGACATGCTGCCGGAAAAGAAACAGAAAACCAAGCATATTTCCCTTATTGTGAAGGATACTTGATATGAATGGCAGGATTTTACTCAGAGGTTAATTAACACTTTAATGGCTTTAAAGTCTCCTTGAGGGGTGTCTGTGCCTTCCCCTCCCTTGTCTTCCACTTTTCTTAAAAGACTCAGGGAACTAGACTCTTCAGATGAGAATCTGGAGTCTGGGGAAAAGTCCCGTGGCTTACTGTTCTCAAATCCCCTCACCCTTGGACTATGGTTCAGAGGAAAAGGATTATATTAGTCCAGATTCTCCTTTGTAGGAACTCTCCTTTGGAGATACTTTTGTTCGCATGATGGAGTTTAAGTAGGACTGTCCGCAAGTCTATGACATTCAGAATATGTATTATGAGCTCCTCCAGATGAAGTCTCCTAAGCCATCAGCTGCTCCCCCTCTTCTAGCTGTCCTCCTGGATATGTTTTCAGCAGCTGCAGTAGCCTCTGATTCACAGCTCCCTGCACCCAAGAAACCTGATAGATTTTAAAGTTGCCTGATGAATGTAAATTTCTTTATAAATGCCATTCTGCTGATCCTTCTGTAGTGTCTGTCTCTTCTGGCAAGTCCTCCATGCCATTGTCCTTCACAAAGTTGCTCCCTTTAGATAAGGATAGTAGAGCCATTAAGAAGCTGGGGAAAAAGGTTTATACTACTACCAGTATAAACCTTTCAGGCCTTTTGGGCCATCAGCTACCAGACTCATATGACCAGGTATGTTTTGGCCCGCCTTTCTCAGGTTTCCAAAGTGGTTTTTGACCTTTCTGACTCTGAGAGGAAGGATTCTGTCCTTTCCTTTTAGGCTCTACCTCTCAGGTTGCTCACCACTCTATCAGATGCAGCTATGATACAACTTATGCCTTGACCAGGGCAGCTGCCTTGGGTTCTGTTATGAGACATTAGTCTTGGCTTCATTTTTAGGCTTTACTTGATAACATTAATTCCAAACTGTTGGATGCTCTTTTGGATAATAAAAATATTTTTATTGCTGCTGCTGAGCTTTTTAAGTCCCTCTAGGATAAGGGTAAAGCCTTGCAGGAGTTGAAACATATTTTTGTTTCTCCTATTCCTATGTTTCAGAGGAATTACCCCTCCAAATATGCTTTTGTTTGCAGGCAGGCTCACCTTCCACCTAAGGGGAAAAATGGTTCTAGACATGTGCCTCCTGCTAAGTGTACTCAAACCCCTACCTCCTTTTTCTGGAAAAGCTAGGTTCCATTTGACAATTTGCCTCCCCTATTTCTCAGCCAGGTTCTTCTCTTATCCCTCTGTCTTTCCCTGTCTCTACCAAATTGATTAAATATCATGACAAGACTATTTGGTTGTATCTATTATTAATCAGGACTCTATCATGGTTTGGAAATGGTTTAGAAATCCCTTTCTCCTTTTTTTTGGGCATCCCTCAATTTTCTTGGGAACAACTTCCTCTTTTCCCAGAGGTGCTCCATTTTCTTTTGTTCCAGGGCACCATTCAAGCTGTGTGTCCTGCACAGGTAGGAAGGTTTTTTTTATTCTAGAATATTTTGGGTTCCCATAAAGGAGGGCACCTGGAGACAATTCTGGATCCTTCCCAGCTCAAGATTCCTTCCTTTTGAATTTTGTCTCTTCAGACTCTTTTTCCGTTCTTCTACCCCAGACCTTTCTGGTCTCTCTGGATCTCAAAGATGCATACCTTCATATTACCATCCATCCCCTTTTCTGGAAATGTTTATGTTTCTTTGTTTCTTTTTTGCATTTTCAATTCTCTGCTTTGCCCTTTGGCCTCTCTACTGCCCCAAGGGTATTCACCAAATGCCTCGCTCCTGTCATTGCCTTTTGCAGGATAAGAAGAATTCAGATCTTTCCCTAGCTGGACAAACTGCTCATTAAAATGTCTTCCTCCAATGCTGTGCTTCAGGATCTTCAGTTTACTATTTCCCTACAAAGGCTGTAGTTCACCATAAACTTCCAGAAATCAGCCCTGACACTGTCCCAGGATCATATTTTCCTTGGTTGCAGTTTTCAGGCCATCCCCATGCTGGCATCTCTGCCTGCTCCAAAGCCTTATCTCTTACTGACTTTTTTCCATCTCTTTTTCCTCTGGCTTCAGTCATGCCCAGGGACTTTCTCTAGTTCCTCAGGTTCATGACATCCACCATTCTCATGCTCCATTTGGCCAGGCTCCAAATGAGAAAGCTACAATGGTACATCAAGTTAGTGTGACTCCAACATTGCCATCCTCTGGACTTCTCGTTCCCCTTCCTTCCCTGTCTCATGCTCAAGCTTTAGTGGTGGATTCATCAACTTTCTCTTAACTCAAGGATTCCTTTCCAGGGTCCAGTCCCAACTCAAGAGCTCTTTACAGACTCCTCAAACAGGGGATGGGGAGGCTCCTTTGGCTCTCTCTCAAATTTCAGGGTCTCTGGCCTCTTTATCAGAGGTCAGACCACATCAATATAAAGGAGATTAGGGCTCTGCTTCTAGAACTTCAGGCTTTTCATTCCCTCTTTCATCCTGGGCCCCTCAAAATTTTCACAGACAATACCACAGTGATGTGATATATCAACAGACAAAGAGACACAATGTCCTATCCGCTTTTCAGACTAGCTCTTCAGGTCTGAGATCTAGCTATCCAGTATCAAGTGACTCTTCAAGCTGTTTACATTCCCTCAGAGCACAGTTTAGTGGCAGACTCTTTGAGCAGGTCCAGCACACATGCTCTTGAATGGATGCTTCGCTGAGATGTGTTCCTGGACAATGTCCATCTGTGGGCTATTCCTCATATACATCTTTTTTGCTCCCCTCTGAACAACTTCCTCTTTTCTGTTACAGCGTCCTAAGTCTTATGCCTTGGAAAGTGGACGCACTCTTTTCCTCGGATGGGGATGTTTCTGTACTTCTTTCCTCCCCTTCCTCTGTTACCACAAGTCTTACCCAAGATCAGGCAGGACTTTTCCAGAAATCTTGCTAGTGGCTCCCTTTTGGCCCAGCCAGCACTGGATCCCCTTCTTTCTCACTTGGCCAGGGGCAGTCACTAGAAGTTACCTTACTGGGTGGATCTTGTCACACAAGATAAGGGGTCTCTTGTCAATCTTTACCTATTTACTGGAAAGGCTCATCCAGATTCTGCTACAGTTTGCTGTGAGGGAAAGGTTAGTTTGGTTTTTATTTGTTGTGTTTTGCATTACTTTATTGCCTTTTTCTATTTTGCATACTGTGATTTGTTTTCTTTACACTGTGTTTTACTTGTATTCTGGTTTTCACTGCATACTAAAACTTGAAAAGAGACCACAGCTCTGTCTCTTGTGAGTCAGACAGAAATTAGAAGAGGTCAATTAAGGAGTCACACTTAAGTTACAACAGGTCAGCTAAGGTTAATAATCTGTGAATTGAGGGGGTGGAGCTAGGAACTAAACCTTCTATTTAAGGGGTAAAAGAAAACATGTCAGAGCTTTACTGGAAAGGCTCACTGAGATTCTACTACAGTTTGCTGTGAGGGAAAGGTTAGTTTGCTTTTTATTTGTTGTGTTTTGTATTACGTTATTGCCTTTTTCTATTTTGTATACTGTGATTTGTTTTCTTTATACTGTGTTTTACTTGTATTCTGCTTTTAACTGCACACTAAAACTCGAAAAGAGACCGCAGCTCTGTCTCTTGTGAGTCGGACAGAAATTTTTCCCAGCCTCCCACCCAGTTACTGTTGTGTTCTTAAACACAACTGTCTTTCTAGTTGCCTGCCCCTTATGTTAATTTGACCACATATCTCATTTCATCTCTGCTTTTACTGGCTGGTGTGAGTAAGCACAAAATTATCATTTTGTGAAATCACTCCCCTTCAACTATTTAAATTTATTGGCCATCCTACTATATTCCATAGTACCAGAATACAAAGTGACCACCCCCTTTCAATCTGTCTTGCTGTTTTAAAAATAGTGACTCTCCACTAAAACTGACCTTTTTAGACAGTTAAAACTTAAGTTACCTACTTTTACATCGAACTTCTCTAGTGCAAACTGCAGTGTTTAGGATAAACCATTTTTTCATCTTACCTTTAAGCATCTATTGCTAGACCACCAGTTATTGTAGAGCCCACATTCTGCCTTTCAGTAGTCATCTTGGGATTAGTACTTCTGTTTTCTCCTGGTGAGAGGAGTGCAGTTACATTATTTCCTGGAGACTGCTGATTACCAGAAAGCTTAATAACTGCTTTATAGGTGACAGCTTAGAATCTGTGCTTATATTCTGATCCTGGTGAGAATAGGAGCAGAGTGCATTGATTCCTGACTCCTTCTGGTTGGAGAGTGAGTGTCTGTGCTTAGCATACCTGATTGGTCTGGTTGCCATTTGAGGCATCTACCAGAAAAAGGGTACAAGCCTGCAGACCCTTGCATCATCTGGGCAAGACTGTGGATCACCAAACAGGCCGTGGCCTGCTTCTCTTCTTGAGATTGGTGCTAAAATTAGCTAGTTTTAGCTAGAACTAGCCAGTATTTTGGTTTCAGCACTTAAAACTGTTTCCTTGTGCTTAGCACTTGCTCAGAACTTGTTGTAAGCACTAAATAAACTACAAATTACTACAGCACTTGACTTTCCTCACTTGTCAGGAGGAAAACAGTTCTTAGTACTTAAATAAGCATATTTACAGGCATGTTTATGGGTCAGCTTCCAGTGTTTTCTCCTGTCCACCTGATGAATCTGGGCATCTTGGGGCAATGTAGCAATTGCCTCATGTACACTGACAACCCTCTCCTCCTACCACCCAACATTACAACCTGTGAGAGATGCACTTATATAGCCAAACTGTTAGCCAAGCTCTCTCCAGCCAAGACTGGACTAGACAGTCAAGAGGAGAAGGTTAACACCTGTACCACACCACACCACACTCAACAAATAGTCCTTCAAAACCCACACTACCAAAAGCCACACATAGAAACACAAAGCACACACCCACATTCATGGATGCTCTCAATAAAAATCTGCCCAAGCAACAGAGACCTCCCAAGGTGAAACGCAGACAACCCCCCAACACTACCCAAATGACACATAGCCCAACAAAATCAGTGTGCCACTCAACATCAGCCCATAAGGAAAAACAACATGCCCAACACACTAGTTATCGTTGACTCTATTGTCAGGCACACTGATATCCCACTCACCAGGCTAAACAAGGAGAAAGTTAATGTCACCTGCCTGTTGGGTGCCAGGATCTGCCACATAACGCATGCACTCAGGTCACTCCACAACAAGTACAAACATGACTCAGTCATTGTCCATGTTGGTGTGAATGACCTGAGATGTACCTTCCTGGACTACATGAAAAGAGACATGGAGGAGCTCTGGGATCTTGTAGCCCAGGCAGGTATGACCCTAGCCCTGAGTAGCATCCTGCCATCACCCAGAATGATACCACAGTACAAGGACAAAATGACTGACTTCAACAATTGGTTAAGCTTCTGGTGTCATTCTAATGGGATCCAGTATCTGTCTGCCTGGGATGACATGGTCGACAGACCACAATGCTTTGCTAGAGATGGCCTGCACCTGTCACCCCTGGGATTCCGGATACTGGCTAAGGCACTTGCCACCTCTATAGTGCCTTTTTAGGCAAAGTTCAAATGCCAAATTTGCCACCTAACAGGTACCAGCAAGCAAACTCTGAGGGTAATGCTACCCAGTGCTAGAAGTCTTAAACCTCAAAATGCACTCACTCGAGGCACTCCTTAAAATGTAGAACATCGACATCTGTGCAGTGACAGAGACCTGAATCAAGGCTCCAGAGAGCACCCCTGCATTACCAGGCTATAATTCATACCACACCTTTCGGCCACCTAACCTGGACCGAAACACTAAAGGCAGAGGCATGTCCATATTCATTAAGGATATCCACACCTTCAGGCTAGTTGCTCAACATAATGCATCTGAAATTATCTAAGTGCAACTAACACTGGGCAAAACTGCAATCCAGGTTGTAGCTTGTTACAGATCCCCCACCATGCCCCAGGATACCCACTCTTCATTTCTTAAGATACTTGAAAATATTAAGGTACAACCTAATACCTTAATTATGGGTGATTTCAACTACCCCACCATTAACTGAGAAAACTACTCAAGTACCAACTCATTTGCTCAACGTTTTCTGGAATTCATAAATTCCAATGTCTTGGATCAGCTTGTCCACACCCCCACCAGGGACAGCAATATCCCAGACCTGGTCATTACCAATATGGGTAACTGGTGTTCCACGCTAGAGATCAACTCCTCGTTGGTCAGATCCAACCACAAGCTAATCACCCCAGACATCCATAACCCACCCCCACCACCCATTAAGGAAACCACCGTCAAAAACTACTCCAAAGCCAACTTCATGCTTCTTAAGACAAAAGTGGCAAACTTCACGACACCCATGCATATGGAAAATAGATGTATGACTGCGGAATCTTACACAAATGCACTGTATCAGCACATACATGAGTGCATGGATCATGCCATCCCCAACAGAACCAAGACGCCATTCTCCAAAAAAAGGAAGCCAATCTGGTGGTCCACTGCCATAAACAAACTCTAGAACAGAAGGAAGAAGCTGTTGCAAAAAAGTGTAAAATTCCAAGATTGGAGTAACTCTCTGGTCAGCCTCAGCAAGAAGCTCAGATCCCTCATAAAATCCTCCAAAGCCAGTTATGAAAATAAAATCGCCACTGATTCCAAAGACAACCACAAAGCATTCTACAGCTATGTCAAGAATCTCAATGGCAACACTCAGATCTGCTCTGAGCTACAGCACAATGGCACTAAATATACAGAGCCAACCGATATTGCCAACATCCTGGCAGATAGGTTCAGTGCTAACATTACCCCCCATCTCACCCTCCAAAGGGCCCATGTTAATACCAGAAGAATGCAAAGCCCCTGTATTCATGGATGAACAAGTAAAGACCGCACTCTCCAAAGCCAAGAACACAGCATCCATGGGACCAGACAACATCCCAGGCTTTGTACTGCATGAACTACAGAATGAACTGGCACCCCACCTAAGTACCACGATCAATCATAGCCTCACCTCAGGCTATGTGCCTACTGAATGGTGCACAGTGACTGTTATCCCACTCCACAAAGGGGGTGCTACCACAGACCCCAGAAACTACTGCTTCATTAGCCTCACGAGCCTGGTTTACAAGGCCATGGAACGTATCATCTTGGAGCTTATAAACAAAGACATAGGTAACCTCCAAACCCTGGACCCCACTCAGTTTGGGTTTGTAAAAGGTAGATCATGTCTACTAAACCTGACTGACTTCTTTGAAGCAGTCATCAGATCCTTAGACGAGGTCAAGGTAGTGCACACAGCCTATCTTGACCTTGCCAAGGTTTTCAATACCATCCCCCACTCTGGAATTATAGATAAACTGACTAAACTGGGCATAAATCCATATGTCACAAGATGGGTGGGCAACTGGCTCGCTGACAGAACCCACACAGTAAAAGTAGCTGACTCTAAGTCCGACTTCAGACCAGTGACGAGTGGAGTAACACAGGGTTCGGTCCTGGGTCCTCTCTTGTTCGGCATCTAATTCTGTGAAGTGCAGGCCAACAAAGTTCACAGATGACTGCAAACTGGGAGCCATAATAGAATCACCTAATGATGTAAACATTCTACAAAAGGGCCTCACAGAGACAGATGCTTGGTGTCAAAGTCATGGACTCAAGCTCAATGCCATAAAGTGCATTGTCATCCCCTTTGGAAAAACTCGGTACTCATGAACTACCACATAGGCGGTAGCTCACTAAACACTGAAAGTGTGATGAGACCTCTGGACACAACTAGACAGTAGTCTCTCCTTTGATAACCACATTGCCACAGTAGTCAGGAAATCCTTATATGTGGCACACCTCATCACAAAAGGGTTCTCCTCTAGAAAAAAGGAGGTCATTGTGCCTCTCTACTCATCCCTCATCAGACATATAGAGAGACAGATATAGGGTACAATGCCCTGTTTGGCATGTATCTCACAAGACACCTACAACAATTGGAAAGGCCACAGAAATACCTTACTAAGAGGATTACTGGCCTCAAACAGATGCCATACGCAGACCATCTCAAAAAACTCCAGCCCTACTCCGTTGCATATCACCTACTCAGAGGTGATCTCTGCCTAACATACAAAGCTATGTCAAACCCAGAGCTGTTGGACATGCTACACTTAAAGAAATCCCAATCTCTCCGTACCACATGCTCCAGGGACTTAAACCTTGTCACCATGATAAACAGAACATGCTGGAGGGATAGATTCCTGTCCCAGAGTCTTCCCATACTCTGGAACAAGCTACCCATTCATGTCAAGCAAAGCTTCTCATTGTCCCTCTTTAAGAAAAATCTTGATGACTGGATGGGAAATAGAAAATTCACCCAGGGATCACTTCTGTGGCACTGCTCGACAGGGGCATAGGAAAATAATTTTCTTGGGTGGCGAAAGCCAGGGAACCTTTTTGGCTAAGTTTATATAGACCCCAGGGCTGATAGCCTAGTACCTACCTATAAACCTATGAACCCTCACTTGTCAACTCTTCAACTGGCATTGTGGGTGATATGGTTTTGATCCTTTTTAGGCACCTCTTTTCTAGGGGTGTGCTTTAGGTCCTGCAGGAGGCCAGGAAACCCACTACCAGGAAATTATATTTGTCCAAATGGAAAAGATTTTTTGCCCGGTGCCTCTCTTGCCATCAGGATCCCCTATCTGTGGAGGTGTCTCTGGTTTGCCCTCTTATTTGTGTGATCTGCTCTATACTGGGTTAGCATATTCTTCAGTTAAAGCTGATCTGTCAGCAGTTTCTGCTTGCCTGCCCTTGAGTCATCCTCTGGCCTCTAAATTTGAGGTCAAGCAATTTCTTAAAGGCATCCTTCATATCAGGCGTCCCAGGAAACCTATTCTGCCCTGTTGGGACCTCAGTTTTGTACTTGAAAAATTGTCTCAGGCTCCTTTTAAGCCTGCTACTTCAGCTTCCTTACTGCACTGTACTTAGAAGACTGTTCTTATTTTGGCTCTCACTTCAACCAAGGCAGTGTCTGAACTTTAGGCTTTCATGGCTGTTTCTCCTGTCTTAGTTTTCCACAGATACAAGGTGACTCTTCGTACTAATCCTTCTTTTATACCCAAGGTGGTCAAAGAGTTGTCCCTTAATCAGTCTATTCATCTGCCTTCCTTTTTCCCTTCTTCACAGTCTGCCAGTGAGGAGGTTCTTCACACCTTGGATTTGCATAGACAGCTCAGACATTATTTGAATAAAACTAAATTAATTTGCAAATCTGAGCAGCTTTTTGTTTCCTTTCATCCCAGATCTTTGGGTTTGGCTGTTTTTAAGCAAACCATCTCTTCCTGGTTTTCTAAGGCCATTTCTTTTTGTTATTCTTTTCATGGTAAATGTCTTTCCTCATCAACAAAGGTGCACTCTACCAGGGCTGTTGCCTCCTCTGGTGTTTTTTCAGTGGGTTAGATCCTTGAAGCTGTTACTTGGTCCTCTGTTCATACTTTCACTAAACATTACAAGTTGGATGCTATTTCCTGGGCTAGAACTGACTTTGCCACAGCTATCTTGTATGAGTTTTTGGAGGGCTCTTCCATGCTGTCCTCCTCCCAGGTTTCCTCTTGAGCTTTTGTACTCTCCCTTACGTTATGAATACTGCAACAATGATATGGAAGGACATAATACAGTTGTGTAAAATCTTACTGTAACAGTAGAAGTCCTTCTCTTTACTGTTACAGTACTCGCTCCCTCCCTCCTGCTCCCTTTGCTCTAGCCTGTTCTTTCTTGCCCTCCTGGCCAAGGGACTCTTCTCCCTTTTCTCCTTCTGGCTGCACATGTTCTTCCTTGTCCCTAGGGACATTCTGTTCCTCCTGGGGCTTTTTCAGTTTTGTGTGTGTGTGTCTGTATGTCACCTTTATGCCCTATGCCTTGCGCTCGGAGCATACGTGTGACGTAAGATGCCTAAGTATTGAATGCTTTTGTATACTGGCTGGACGTTAGGCTATCCTTGGCAGGCAATCCCACAGGTTATGAATACTACAACAGTGAAGAGAAAGACATCTACTGTTATGGTAAAATTTTACACAACTGTACTTTTTGATTTAATGCACAATAATGGATATATTTATGATTACTAAACTGAAATAATCTTAAGGGCAGGAGACCAGTGTGGGAATGGGTTGTTGGTGGTGGGTGAAGTGAAGTGGTAGACAGGAGGAGCATTTGTGGTGCCCACCAAATGTTCTAATTTGGTCTCACAGCATACCTCTCAACTGTCGTTGATTTTGACTGAAATTTTAGCATTGTCTGTCTTAATCCTTCCTAAAATTAATGATTTTTTAGAGAAAAAGTGGTGAATTACATTTAATAAATAATGACAATAATTATAGTTATTTATTTATTTATATTTATTTATTGATTACATTTGTTAAACGGGAAAGTCCACTGGGCCAAGAATGAACCCATTTTCAGTGGAGGCCTGGGGAGAAAAGCTCAACAATAATTACATACAAATAAAATATTAATACACATAAGAATAACAAGCAGTAGAATTACAATCATGGTAAAATAGACTTAATAACAGGCATACATACTAACACACATTAGTGTAAAATATATCTACAAGGATCATAGCAGAGGGAAGTTAAATTCAGTGTAAGAATAGAGGGCTAAGGAGGGAAAGAAGTGAAGCTAATGAGCCAGCAAGTAGTAGGCAGGCAGAGAGAAGAGAAAGGAAATTATAGTAATAGAAAAATTAAAGGTCAAGCACAGGAAAGATAAGTCAGGTGTTGGGGGTTGCTTATTTGGGTACAGGAGCCTAACCAATGAGAGGATTGATGTAGTTTGAGTGATTTTCTAAAGAGGGTAGGATTATAGATAACCCTGAGTTCAGGGAGGAGATTGTTCCATGCTTTGGAGACAATATAGGAATACAACATTTGGCCGGCTGATAACTTGGGCTTCTAGATAGTAACATTTTGTTTTCTGACCTGAGGTGTCGGTTAGGATGGTGCATGGTCAGTATGGGGGAGAGAGAAGGACAGGTTTCTGCGTGAGAGATGAGATTGTTAGCTATAGTTAATTGCAGAAAAGATAGTGTGGGAGTTCTAGCCAATTTAGTTGAAGCAGAGAGGAACAATGATGGGTAGAAAATTTTGCTTAAGTAGCAAATTTGGCGACTTTGTTATAGTAGGAATCAAGTTTTGTTCTCAAAGAGGACTGAAGATTGGTCAAGATGGGAGCACCATATAGCAAAGTAGGAAGCTGGAAGGAAGAGGCCAGGGCTTTTTTAGCAGAGAGGCTAAGAAAATAGTTGTGTCTATTTAGGGCACCCAGTTTTTGGTAGGTTTTTTGATGTTGCTGTAGATGTGAAGGTCAAAGTTAAATTTTTATCAATGATGACACTTAGCAATTTGGTACTAGGGACAATTTCAATGATAGTGTTGGTTTGGGAGCGAATGGAGAACAGAGATTTGTCAACAGGGTTGGATTTAGTGGTGGTAAATATTAAAAGTTTTGTTTTATTGGGGTTGAGGATGAGATGGTTCTGGGACATCCAGGTTTCAGTGCAAGAAAAAGCTTCTTGGGTGAGATGCTGTAGTGCAGTGGCAGATTTAGAAAAGCAGATGATAGTGGAGTCATCAGCATATAGGATAGCGTTACTATGGGTAAGACTGGCATGAAACTTATTAACAAATATGCTGAATAACAGGGGACCCAGCATTGAACCTTGGGGAACACCGGTATTAGTATTTAGGAAAGAGGAAGAGGAGTGTTGCCATATAGTGGATTGCTGCCTATTATTGAGGTAATTAGTAAACCATTGTAGGGTAGGGGGAGATAGGTTTGGGTCAGAGAATTTAGTAAGCAGAAGGGAATGGGATATGGTGTCAAAAGCCTTTTATAAAGCAAGAGTGCTGAAACTAAGGAGCCAGTATCTTGAGCCCTGTTTACGGTGAAATGAGGGCAGTGTTGCTATAGACCTGTTACTTAAGAAAATCTCCATTAATTTGCATTCTGTTATTCTGTCAATGTCTCAAGTTAATAGTACAAATATTCTGAAAGTGTCCCTCATTATTTCCGGATTTGTCTCTGATTCTGTTCAGAATTCAGATATGTTCCAGATTGGTTGAAAGCTATGATAGACAGTTGTTAAAGCCCTATTTATCAGTAATCTGCTAAACTGTAAATCATGACTCTTTCACAAAAAAAGGCCGGTTTTAGGAGGGAAGGGGCAAACTTTGCGACAGTGGAGAAAGGCATGAAATCGGGACCCCTACAGCTGGTCTAGGCTAAAATTGTACGTTTAGTGTTTTTGCTTAAGCGCATGCTTTTCAGTGTCTTTGCGCAAACTATGAGACACAAAGCCAAAAACAATGCTTGGTTAGTTGGGTAACAATTTTTAAATATTCCTACTTGGGCTGCTAGAAAGAAAAAGAGGTTTTGTGCAATGCATTAGCATGTATTTTCTGAAGGGTATGCGTTGTGATTCTCAATTGTCTACTTTCAGTTCATAATGATTTACTGAAAACCACAAGAACAGACCAAAAATATGAGGCAAAAATCTGTACATTTGCGAAAATATGGACAGTCAAGAGCTATGATTAAGCGGTGTCCTGTGTGCGGTGTCCGGTGAGCAATTATGCGTTTATGTGCTGTGAAACAGTTTCGTTTGTAAGGCACAAACGTTGGACTGTTGAACCATTGCAATAACTTAGGTTGTTTCCGAGATAATTTACTTGTAACAAACGAAAGTGAAACAATTTTGCTTCTGAAAGAATCAAAAACGCTGCGGCATTTAATATTAAACGGTTTCCTTCATAAAGGACCGCTTTGGACGTTAAGTAATGGCCACAGTTTTAGTTACAGGGCTTTCTAAATACTCTGCGAAAGCATTTCAGACAAAGTTGGTTGCGTATTTTCAGAGTAAAAAGAAGTCTGGTGGAGGAGAATGTTCACTTTCTCTTCTAGGTAACGGAGACGCGCTTTTAGCTTTCAAGCAGGAAGAAGGTGAGGTTTATGCAGCTTTCTGGCCTTCGAGTGATAACTATAAATATGTGTGTTTTATTTGCAGTGTTCCTTGACTGTGCAGACCTACATAACAGGCATCTCCTTATAGCTTACGAAGTGAATGGAAGCCAGATAAATGTAATGACACGAAAGCTTGTTCAAGTTAAGCTGTGCTTTTCAGCTGTTTACATTTATTATTGTGATGTTTTACTGATCTATATACTGGGTTATCTTATGAGCACGAGGGAGAAAAGCGGGATGTCCGTTTTTTTACCGTCTGTCACGGCACTTAACTCCGTGGAAAGAGCAAATATTCATTCCTGAATCGCTGTGCCAGACTGAGCTTGGCATGATTTTTGATTATTGATTTGCTACGGTTGTTGTTGGCGGCTTGCGGGTAGGGTTGCCACCTTTTCAAATGGCCAAAGTGGGACATGTTTGGTACAGACATCAGATTTTACAGGCCGACACATACCCACGGCCAGTACAAAGGACAGAACTTAACTGTTTTGCCTAAATAAAAGCTTATTCTTGTAGCATTTTAGTTGCTTATTCTGTTTCTTATAACATTTAGGTATTTCAGATACAGAATAACTGTTTTATGCAACTATTACATAAAATATAAGAAATAATTTTGTCCTAAAATCTCAGGACATTTGCCATTTTTACAATTTTTTTGTCAGGGCACAACTGCCCAAAGAGGGACTGTCCCTCGCAAAGTGGGACAGGTGGCAACCCTACTTGCGGGTAAGGGATACACTGGTTTCTTCAGCAGTCATTAGTAACATTTCAAGTACATTAGGCAAACAGTAAAAGAATTAAGAGTAACAGTGGACCTCAACCCCCTAAAAGACGAGGGGCATTTGTCTTACTTTGCACAGGCATGGACGCGGAGTGGGCGCCGGCGGTATCTACTTGACTGCCCCCACACACACACACACATTTGGCTGTGTGGTAGCTCCAGGCATTCATATTAATAAATGAATCATTGCTCTGGATTGTTAACAGCCTTTTTCTCATCTGCTGCTGTAATGAAGTGCTTCTTGGGCCATTTGTTTGAGTATCTGCCTGGACAAGTGGTTTCACACTTTTTTTGTGACAGAATACACACCAGAAGCCATCAATACTGCCTAAGGAATTCTACTTATTCCACATGCTGTGTTTGTGTAATTTATAAGAAGTTATTTATTATAGGTTCATAGGTAGGTACTAGGCTATTGGCCCTAGGGCCAATACAAGCCTAGCCAAAAAAGGTACCCAGGCTTTCCCCACCCAAGAAAATTATTTTCCTGTGCCCCTGTCAAGCAGAACCACAGAAGTGATCCTCGGGGTGAATTTCCTATTACCCATCCAATCATCAAGATTTTTCTTGAAGAGTGCTAATGAGGAGCTCTGTTTGACATAAATAGGTAGTCTGTTCCAGGGTATGGGAAGTCTCTGGGACAGTAATCTGTCCCTCCAGCATGTTCTGTTTATTGTGGTGACAAGGTTTAGGTCCCTAGAGCGTGTAGCTCGGAGGGATTGGGATTTCTTTAAGTGGTGCATGTCCAACAGCTCTGGGTTTGACATAGCTTTGTATGTTAGGCAGAGATCGCCTCTGAGTAGGCGATATGCGACTGAATAAAGCTGGAGTTTTTTTAAGTCGATCTGCATAGGGCATCTGTTTGAGGCCAGTAATCCTCCTTGTGAGGTATTTCTGCGGCCTTTCCAGTTGTAGATGTCTTGTGAGGTACATACCAAAAGGGGCGTTGTACTCTATAATGGGTCTAATGAGTGATTAGTAGAGGGGAACAGTGATCTCTTTTTTTCTGGATGAGAAACTTTTGTGATGAGGTGTGCCACGTAGAAGGATTTCCTGACCACTGTGACAATGTGATTATCAAAGGAGAGACTACGGTCCACCTGTGTCCCAAGGTCTTTTATCACACTTTCGGTGTTAAGTAGACTACCGCCTGTGTGGTAGTTCATGGGTACACAGTTTTTACCAAAGGGGATGACAATGCACGTTTTGGCATTGAGCTTGAGACCATGGCTTTGACAACAGGCATCTGTCTCAGTGAGGCCCTTTTGTAGGATGTCCACATTGTTTGGAGTTTCGATTATGGCTCCTAGTTTGCAGTCATCTGCAAATTTAGTTAGCCAAAGACCTTCTGTGTTAGCCTGTACTTCAGAGAAGTATATACCAAACAGGAGAGGACCCATGACTGAACCCTGTGGTACTCCACTTGTCACTGGTCTGAAGTCTGATTTGGAGTCTGCTACTTTCACAGTGTGGGTTCTGTCAGTAAGCCAGTTGGCAACCCATCTTGTGACATAGGGATTTATACCTAGTTTAGTGAGTTTACCTATAATTTCAGAGAGGGGGTTTCAGACGCCTCGGCGAGATCTAGATATGCTGTGTGAACCACCTTACCCTCATCTATGGCTTTGGTGACTGTTTCAAAGACATCTATCAGGTTTAGGAGACATGGTCTGTCTTTTACAAACCCGAACTGTGTGGGGTCCAGAGTCTGGATTTCTCCAATGTCTTTGTTTATGAGTTCCATGATGATACGTTCCATGGCCTTGCAGACCAGGCTCGTCAGGCTAATGGGGCGGTAGTTCCCGGGGTCTGTTGTGGCCCCCCCTTTGTGGAGTGGGATAACCTTCGCGGTGCGCCATTCAATGGGCACAAAGCCTGAGGTGAGGCTATGATTGAACATGGCACTTAGGTGGGGTGCCAGTTCATTCTGTAGTTCGTGTAGAAAGCAGCCTGGGATGTTGTCAGGTCTCATGGATGCTGTGTTCTTGGCTTTAGAGAGTGAGGTTTTTACCTCTACAGCCATGATTACAGGAATGTTGCATTCTTCTGGTATAAAGATGGGCCCTTTAGGGTGTGAGACGGGGGTAAAGTTAGCACTGAACCTATCTGCCAGGATGTTGGCAATATCAGTTGGTTCTGTATATTTAGTGTCATTGTGCTGTAACTCAGAGCAGATCTGAGTGTTGCCATTGAGATTCTTGACATAGCTATAGAATGCTTTGTGGTTGTCTTGAGAATTCGTGGCGATTTTGTTTTCATAACTAGCTTTGGAGGATTTTATGAGGGATCTCAGCTTCTTACTGAGGCTGACCAGGGAGTTCCTACAGTCGAGAGATTTTACTCTTTTTTTGCAACAGTTTCTTTCTTCTGTTATAGAGTTTGTTTATGGCAGAAGGCCACCAGATTGGCTTCCTTTTTTTGGAGGATAGCATCTTGGTTCTGTTAGGGATAGCACGATCCATGCACTTGTGTAAGTGCTTGCAAAGTGCATTTGTGTAGGATTCAGCAGTTGTACCTCTATTGTCCATCTGCATGGGTGTCGTGAAGTTTGCTACTTCTGTCTTAAGAAGCATGAAGTTGGCTTTGGAGACATTTTTTACGGTTGTTTTCCTAAGGGGGGGGGGGTGGGGGCGGGATGTGGATGTTTAGGGTGATTAGCTTGTGGTCGGATCTGACCAACGAGGAGCTGACCTCTGGTGTGGAACACCAGTCGCCCATGTTGGTGATGACCAGGTCTAGGATATTGCTGCCCCTGGTGTGGGTGTGGATAAGTTGATCCAATGCGTTGGAATTGATGAATTCCAGAAAACGTTGAGCAAAAGTGTTGGTACACAAGTAGTTTTCCCAGTTAATGGTGGGGTAGTTGAAATCACCCATTGTTAGGGTGTTGGGTTGTACCTTAATATTATCAAGAAAAGAGGAGTGTGAATCCTGGGGCATAGTGGGAGGTCTGTAGAAAGCCACAATCTGGATTGCGGTTTTGCCCAGAGTTAGTTGAACTTGGATAATCTTGGATGCATTATACTGAGCAACTAGCTTGGAGGTGTGGATATCCTTAATGAATATGGACACGCCTCCACCTTTAGTGTTTCGGTCCGGGTTTGGTGGCCGAAAGGTGTGGTATGAATTATAGCCTGGTAATGCAGGGGTGCTCTCTGGAGCTTTGAACTAGGTCTCTGTCACTGCACAGATGTCAATGTTCTCGATTTTAAGGAGTACCTCAAGTGAGTGCATTTTGAGGTTTAGACTTCTAGCATTGAGTAGAATTACCCTCAGATTTTGCTTGATTGTACCTATTATGGTGGTGAATTTGTCATTTGAACCTTGCCTAAAAAAGGCACTATAGGGGTGGCAAGAGCCCTTGCCAGTATCCGGAATCTTAAGGGCGATAGGTACAGGCCATTTCTGGCAAAGCCGTGTGGTCTGTCGATCATGTCATCCCAGGTAGAGAGATACTGGATTCCTTAAAATGACACCAGAAGCTTAGCCATTTGTTGAAGTCAATCATTTTGTCCTTGTACTGTGGTATCATTCTAACTTCTGCAGTAGTGGTGCTGCGGTAGCGTTGTCACCTCACAGTAAGACGTTGTCCCGTTCGATTCTCAGCTAGAGCGTCTTTCTGTCTGGAAGCATGCGTGAATGGGCGTACCTTCGTTGAAGGTTGTGCGTCAGAGCTGGCAACTCGGCACGTAAAAATCTGCTGCCAATCATTAGCGGACCAGAGTTCCGCTGTGGCGACCCCTAACCAGGAAAAGCTGAAAGACACAACAACTGTGGTATCATTCTGGGTGATGGCAGGATGCTACTCAGGGCTATGGTCATACCTGCTTGGGTTACAAGATCGGAGAGTTCCTCCATGTCTCTCTTCATGTAGTCCAGGGGGGTACGTCTCAGGTCATTCACACCAATATGGACAATGATAGAGTCATATTTGTACTTGTTGTGGAGTGACCTGAGTGCGTGCGTTATGTGGCGGATCCTGGCACCCAACAGGCAGCTGACAGTAACTTTCTCCTTGTTTAGCCTGGTGAGTGGAACATCAGTGTGCCTGACTACAGAGTCACCTATGATTGGAGTGTTGGGAACGTTATGCCTTATGGGCTGTAGTTGAGTGGCACACTGAGTATATGGGCTATGTGTCATTTGGGTTGTGTTGGGGGGTCGAGGTTGCTTTGCTTTGGAGGTCTCAGTTATTTGGGCAGATTTTTACTGAGAGCCTCCACGAATGTAGGTGTGTGTTTTGTGCTTCTGTGTATGTGTTTTGGTGGTGTAGGTTTTGAGGGACTGTGTGATGAGTGTGATGCGGTGCAAGTGTTTACCTTCTCCTCTTGACGGTCTAGTCCAGTCTTTGGTGAAGAGAGCTTTGCTTCCAGTTTGGCTATATAAGTGCATCTCTCACAGGTCGTAGTGTTAGGTGGTAGGAGGAGAAAGTTGTTTGTGTACATGAGGCAATTGCTGCATTGTCCCAAGATGCCCAGATTCATCAGGTAGACAGGAGAAAACACCGGGAGCTGACCTTTAGACATGCCTGGATAGGTGCTTATTTATTAAGTACTTAAAACTGTTTTCCTCTAGACAAGTGAGGAAAGTTGAGTCCTGTAGTAATTTGTAGCTTATTTAGTGCTTACAACAAGTGCTGAGCCCAAAGAAACCGATTTGAGTGCTAAAACTAAAAAGCTGGCTAGTTGCAAGGGAAAATTTGAAGAGCAGACTGTATGGCACCAGGAATACTTTAACCCTAGTAAAGTGGGGGGGGGGTGCTCAGGAGCTTACAAACAGCAAATCTGTATCTGGACAAGACTTGTTACAGGAAAGGGGGAAAGCAAGCTTAGAATTTTTTTCAGTAAAGTGGAAATGGAGAAAGCTGGAACAGAAGTTAATTCAAGGTTAAGAATCTGAGTGGGTTGGTCTTCACAAATGTTCTCTGTTAGATTGAATGAACTAATAACACTAGACTGGGAGGAGTGTCACAGATCAAATATACAGTATGGGCGGGAAACTGCAAAGCCAACAAGTATAAGAACACCACAACACTAGGAAGGGTGGGTGGGGAAACTATTACAGTTCCTAGCTGTAGCCGCTGAATGAAAGTTTTAAACAGATCAAGGAGCAAGCAGACTCTAGAGAATGCTTTTAACTGTAAACAAACTAGATTAGAACACAGAAACCTCAAAAAAATCAAAAATGCACAGAAAAGCTCGGATAGAGCATTCACAAACAGAAAATACAACTCTTAGTATGAAAAAGCAGTTTACAGTTAAGTAATTCAGTAAACATGCAATTAGAGGAATGAAACAGTATCTAGCAATGAAACATTCAGTTAAAACAGTATAAAACAATACATAAATGCAGTGAAACAGTAAAAAAAGCTTTATAACAGTGCAAAATGTAGTAGATTAACTGTATAGCACAATTATAAGCATTTCAGAAGTGCAGTTCAGTGAAATAAGTGTAAGAAATAACTTATCCTGCTCTTGGAATCTTGAGGAATTTCCGCTTAGTTTCAATAATGAAATACCATCCACAGCCTGATAAATACAAGCACAACCTTTTAAAGACACAGGGTTTATATACCAGTAAGGATGGAAGAGTTAGAAGATCAAATTACTACTCAGCCTCTGCTATTACCCAATCACTATATAGTAAGGGAATGCTCCCAAACTGCGACTGCTGACTTAGTATATGCTTCTTTCACTCACTTATGTATTTTGCACACTTTGAGGATCACAGTTATGCTTTTCAGAGTTAAATCAAGCACCCACTATATATATATATATATATATATATATATATATATATATATATATACTTATGTTAAGTTAAAACTTGTAAGTAATATCTTATGCACAGCTGTCAAATTCAGGACAGGTGCACTAGTAATTATTCTACTGATACTAGTTACTGTCTCTTTTTAACACTGAGAAAGATTTGTGTAGGAACCCTGGTTGGAGATTACTGCTCTAGCGCCTTCATTGGCAGCATAACAGGCATTGTCGCTGTATTTGACGGTCATTAAGAGACATGCATTGTTTACAGATGTCTTTGTTTCTTTTTAGCTTTAAACAATTCTGATCTTCTGAGCTTTCTTTGTTTTTTCCAGTATGAACTCTTGCCTTGACTTGACCATTTGATTGTATGTAGTTAGAAGTAAATGTCACATGTTGAAATTGCAGTTACTCTCAACATTTCTTATTTTTTGAGAACTGTCCTTCATAGATTATCATAAAGTCATACTTAAATATTCAAAGAAAATTCCATAATTTAAAATCACGATTTTGCATATATCATCATTTATCCAGCTATCAGAAATGACTAAATATCATATTTTCCCATTTTTTTAATTGCTATTATATTTTACAGTTTTAATATCTTTATTGAATTATCATTTAAGACCTTTATAAATAAGAAAATAAACCATATTAACATGTTCCCAGTTGCAAACATTATACATTACATATATTCTTTTGTATAATTATTATCAGTCCATCCAACACTACATAAATTGTTCAATGCCTGCCTTCCCATAAACCTCACTCCTCCTTCAAAACATTATTTTGCATGTATTGTTCCCACAATTTCCACTTTTTTCAATACTTTTCCATTAACGGGGCAGTAGCTTTCTGGGCCTGGATTTGCGTTAATGGAAAAGTACCAAAGGTTTCAGTCCAAAATCACGTAAAACATAAGAGAGTTTTCAGTGGCGTTCCTTTACATAAAACAGCCATATGACTGATTTTCTGCTGTAAAGCTGGAAATTGTTGTCAGGGGATACTACGGAAGCATGAGGGTGCATCCCTTAAGTTTGAATTGAATGTTATATGACTGAAATATATATACACCCATATACATATGCTAGTGTGTACAGATAGACATTAAACAATTAGAAACAGTACAGTGCCAGGTTTGAAAAGAAATCACGATTATTAAAATGGCTGCTGTTAATTGACTGTTCTTACTGTCTGTCAGGGTGGGACTTTTTTTTTTTTCCAGCATTTGTAAATGTAACAGTGTGCACCCTGGCCAACCATCGAGCTTGGATTCATTGTAATAACAGAAAACTTCTGAAGGCTTAATGTTCAGTTTTCTAAGGAACTCTGAGAAAAGGCAGAGCAATAAACAGAAATAGTAAGACACGCAGAAAGAAGTTTTTCAGTTCTTGTAATGTTCAGCCATTTCCTGAAAAAGTCTTGCATCCATTTATGAATTTTTATCAGAACTTTTCCGTTAGCTGCACATGGTCAGGGAAAAGCAAACCCCCCCCTCCCCCAGCAGGAGTGTGAAATAAGCATTACTGACATGTCAGATAATGACTACCACTCCGACAAGGAAGACAACATTAAAACCATACCCAAAAAAGCTGTTGCCCCATTAATGGAAAAGTACCCTTTTTCTATGTAATTTTCTACTACCCTTTTCTAAAGATTTCACTTCCAGTTTTTTTTATCTCTGTTACGATATTCAGTACTTCACATACAGCTGGTTTAGACTTTTAATTTTTGGAAAGACTTCAGAATGTCTCAAAATGTTTACAACAGTGAGCTATCCTTTTCTGATTTTATGAGGTACAAAATAATGTTGTCTGCAAATAAAACCAACTTTCTTTGATTACCATACCAATTATATCCTTGAATTTCTATGTCCTTTATTTTCTTTGCCAGTGGCTCTAAATATAATGCAAATAACAAAGGTGAAAGAGGACACCCCTACCTGTTTCCTCTGTTCAGACAAAAGTTACCAGAGAGTAAGCCATATATGTCAAACTGTCTTCAAGCGCAACCTTGATGAGTGGATAGGAAACCACAAATTTGTCCTGGGGTCCCACCTGTGTCCCTCATTGACAGAGGCAACAGTTGCTGAATGAGGTTTCTTTTTGGGGATAAACTCTTGGCTAGGCTTGTAATAGCCCCAGGGCCATTAGCCTAGTAACCTCCTATGATCCTTTGAGAGGAGTTCTCCCCTTTAATTTTTGCCTCTGATCCCTCATGTGTGCTCCTAATTAACCTTATTGTAAGAAGGAATGTAAATGCTTTCATTGCCCTACATATAAAATCCCTGCTTACTCTGTCGAATGCTTTCTCTGCATCAAGACCTACCAACAAGAGCAGTATTTTCTTACATTCTGCTTCCCTCTGGGTCATCATTGTTCAATTACAGTTATCAAATGTATGCTTCCCCTCCACAAAACCACATTGATACATATCTGTCAATTTTTGAAACACCTTTGCCATTATTCGTTTAGCTATTATAGGCATAAACACTTTATAATCATGGTTTAAAATTGAAATGGGCTTACATGAAGCTGAATCTGATGGATTTTTACCATCTTTAGGTATTACAGCCACCACAGTTTTCTTCCAGGATGTCGGTCCTCTCCCTCCTTTTAAAATACTGTTAAATGAAATCTTCCAGATCTTTATCACTTTCTTCCTTCCTGGCTTCCAAACTTCCACATCAATACCATGTATTCCTGGAGACTTTCCTGCAGACTGATAGTACGTCACTGTCTTTATCTCTTCTCTTCCTATATTTACTTTTAAATTTTGAGATTCATCTACGTCTGACTTTGGCATACTTAAGTCTTCCTTAAATATTTCCATTTGTGCTGTTCTTGATCACTACATTTCTCTACTATATACACATTTTTATAACATTTCTGAGATTTCTAATATTTTTACAGGATCTCTGGTTATTTTTCTTATGGGCTATCTAATATTGGCAACAAGCTTTCTACTTTCTGTTGCCTAGGTCGGTGTGCTAACAGGTGTTCTTTTTTTGCGCTCTGGAGTTATTATAAAAAAAAAAACAGCCGGTTAACTGTAATCTTTCTAAATTAATGTATTTTATCCAGGTACTTCCTTATTTTCGTCTTAGCACTCTGCAGTTGTGCCTCATCTCTTCTTTGAGATTCACCATATTCTTCAATACTTTCACATTTATCAGCCCTTCTAAATAATTATTCTTTCTTCTTAACCATGTCTCTTTTACTTTTATTTCTACTCTATTTTCAAACTCTACTTTTATTTTATCCCACTCGCTAGCTACAATGTCTGAAGAAATTTCTATCTTCCCTAATAACTCTAGCATAATTTCCGCTATTCATTCCTTAAATTCTTATCTTTTTAACAGGTAGTTTGGAAGCACCAGTGTTTTATGTTTACTTCATTACCCTGCATTTTTATCTTGGTTGTTATTGGCACGTAATCTGATATAGTTATTGAATATGTGTCAGATCTTTCAATTAAATGCAAATGTTCCTGTGAAATATAATTTCTGTCTAGTCTAGCTCATTTATTGTACGTTGGGGAATAATATGTGAATTCTCTCTGAGTTTCTGCTACTGAATTCACATCCTCTGTGCCAAATATTTTCCCTTCTAGGTACCCCAGATACATCATCACTGTTGCAAATCGAATTCCAATCCTTGCCTATAAGTAATAATGTGAAGTTGTTCATCTCGCCGTTCATTCTCACATATGGGTTCGGAGCCAATCTATTGGCTTCGAGTCGGCCGCTTTACTAGCTGAAGATCTCAGAGTAGCTTGAGACCAGATCCCTATCCCATGATGCTCTCCATCCTACCTCAGATCTAGTTTGCCGCTGCAACAGATCGGAGGTCGTCGGAGAGCTTGGTCCAGTTTGTGACATATTTTCCTCTTTTTCCTAATTTTTCTGCTTATAGCTGAGTAGTATTATTAATTTTTATAGTTGTACTCCTTATTGGGCTAGTTAGCCTTTGCTTGCTTTTTCTTTATCAGAAGTTTGACGAGTTTTGTCGTTCAGAGCGGTTGCTCTTAGGCCTTTGGCCGTGCTTTAGTTATTAATCCCTATCACGTTTAGTATTAATATTAATATTGTGTTTAGTTTATTATTATTATTAGATAGTAATGTACTTATATATTAGACCCGCGGTGGTGGTGCTGCGGTAGCGTTGTCGCCTCACAGTAAGACACTGTTCGGTTTGATTCTCAGCTAGAGCGTCTTCTGCGTGGAGGCATGCGTGAATGGGCGTACCTTCGTTGAAGGTTGTGCGTCAGAGCTGGTAACTCGGCATGTAAAAATCAGCTACCAATCATTAGCGGACCGGAGTTCCGCTGTGGCAACCCCTAACCGGGAAAAGCCGAAAGACACAACAAGTGTACTTATATATTAGAAATTAGAAATATATTTGGATATTAGATTGTGATTAGCTTGACAGTTGTTCAGTGGTCTGACAACTCCAGAATTGTTTATAGTAGTTACAGTTTGTGGTGTTTTGTGTGTGCTTTGTTATACAGTAATTTTTTTCTCTTCATTAGTGTTTACTGTGGTGTTGCTCCTAGTATGGCTGATCATAAGGAGAAGCAAAAATCAGGTTTTAAAAAGTGCCCAAAATGCAGGCAGAAGATGTCCATCACGGACACCCATGTGAATTGCTTCTATTGCTTGGGGCCTGTTCACCTCCAGGAGGATTACTCTATCTGCCATTCCTTCAGTAGCAGGGTTTTACGTGAGAGATGAAGGAAGTTGGTGGATAGAGGGTTATTGAAGCCAGATTTTCAGGAGTCCTTGGACAAGGCTGACCAGACCTCCAAGTCATCGAAGGGGTCGAAGTCTTCTAAGGCTTCCTCGGTGCCCAAGTAATCAGCTCCAAGCCTTACCATGAAGTTGCGGTCAATGGCTCCGCAGTCTTTGGAGCCATGCATCGAGCCAGTGTGTCGGAGTCGGTCCCCGATCTTGGAGCCGGTCTCTGAAACCTTGAGATCGCCTATCCTTCAATCGGTGGCGTCTTTGGTTCCTTCGACTCGTTCTTCGAGGATCTTTTCTGATGTGGATGTGGACCGGGTGGTGCAGAGGCTTCTCGAAAACCCCGCATTGGCTAAATTGTTATCGGCCTCGACCCAACCGATTTCAGGGCCTAAGACCATCCTACCTGCTATGACTACTCCTCCTCTGAGCTGAGCGGGGCCTTAGAAGCCAGGGGAGGAGGATCTGATGATTGTGGAGCTTTCGGAGGTGAGGCCTGTTCCAGTGCCATTGGCTCCGTCAACCCTGACTTCTTTGGTACCATTGGAAGAGTCTGAGAACAAACACTCTCTGGTCGGTTCCGGAGGGAGAGTCGAACTGATGCATCGGTTCTGACCCTTCCTCTCGGAGCTTTGGCACAGATGAGCTCGGCTCCGTCCTCTGGTTTGGAGCCCACTGTCTCGGTGCCGGGGAAGCTGCCATCGTCTTAGGAACCAGCAGCTTCCTTGGGTCGGAGCAGTGGTGCCTTCGATGCTATAAGGAGGGTTATGTCATCCAAGACACAAACTTCATCAGGTCCCTCCTCCTCTTCCCCTAAAGCGCCGCTTTCTGCCTCTACATCTCAGGTCCCTGTGAAGCGTCGAGACCCAAAACCTCAGGTAACCCTATCGGGTGACCCTTGTTCTACTGAGACCTCACCAGAAGCTCCCACTGATGAGGTTCCCAGAAAGAGACTTTGAAAGAGGAGGCATTTAGATTCCCCACAGGAGTCCTTGACATCAGACACCGACTTAGAGGAATCAGAAGGGTCCCCATGGTCCCCCTCGGAAGATATCTCCTTTGCTGATATCCTGGAAGTCCTTAAGCAGAGGGGTGACTGGCAGTCCGTTAGCCCTACTGAGGATGTGTCAGTGCTCCTGAAGGCCTTTGGGTCTCAACCTTCCACCACCTGGGTGACTCTGCCCTTCGAACTAATGGAATTGGTTGCTCGAAGGGCGTGGGAGTCTCCTGATACTATAGCACTGGTCCATCGAAGACCCAGCAAGTTTATCACCTCTCCCCAAGACAAGATGTTCTTCACTAAGGGAGTACTGGTTGATGCCATGGTGGTGGCGGCAGCCACCAAGAAAGAGATGTCTGAAACCTCTTCTACCGTCCATCCTCCTAATAGGGATTCCAGGACTATGGACAGGTACGGGAAATGCATCTTTAGTTTTGCGACCTTTGCTATGCGATCGCTTAACTATTTGACCCGTCTTCAAAGAGATCCCCTAAAAGAGCTCGGGGATACTCTGCAGGGTAGTACAGATGGAGCTGTCTCTGAGAAGGTGACAGTCTAGCTTTAATACCCTAAATTCCATAGTTAACTCGTCCATGCGGCTCATTTCTTATGCAGTCGATGGTTCGAGTCAGGCAGCGGGTTCAGCGATAGCTCTTCGGAGACAGTCCTGGATGCGCTTATGCTCCTTTGCGGAAGCCTTCAAGTCTTCCTTTGTCAGCACCCCATTCGGTGGCTTGTCCCTTTTCGGGGCCAAAGTCAGGGAGACTCTCACTAGGTGTGAGCAAGAGGGACTGACTCCATCTGCCGTAGGAGTCTGTTTTTCCACCCCTACCAGACCATACCCCAAAGGGCAGAAAGGTGGAAAAATGTGGTTCCAAAAGTCTCAGGGAGCCTTCCAGAACACACATAGTAAACCCCCCTCCAGGGGCAGAGGAGGGGGTAATAATGGAAGACGCCGCCCCAGCGGCAGAGGGGGTCCGCAGAACCAGGGTGACAGGGATCAGTTCCTTGATAAGCCCTATCAGTGCTCCTGAAAGGAGACTCGACTGTCCTACTCTGGAGGCAGTCGGGGGTCGCTTGGCTTTGTATCCGGATGCCTGGCTAGGAATTAGAAGAGGTTCTTGGGTACAAAGCATCATTACCAGAGGTTACATCATTCCATTCTTAGAAAACCCACCTGTTGGGAAAAAAATCCCAGACGTTCCACCTAGTCTCAGGGATCAAGCAGCCATAGAAATCCAGAGGCTGCAGGAAAAAAGAGTCATCCAGCCAATCCCAGCAGACCAGATAGGATCCGGAACCTACTCCAGATTCTTTTTGGTTCCAAAGAAGACAGGGGACTGGAGGCCCATCTTGGATCTCAGCAGACTCAACACATTTGTAAAGAAGGAGAAGTTCTGGATGGTCACGCGTCTATTCTCACATTTCTCGGAATGGGTGATTTGACGTGCTCTATAGATCTCAAGGATGTGTACTACCCTATCAAAATGGCCAGACCATCCACAGATCATCTGCATTTCCGGCTGGGAGCCAGTCACTACCAATTCCGAGCACTGCCCTTTGGACTCACAGCAGCCCCCAGAGTGTTTACCAAAGGCATGGCAGTGGTTACGTCTCACCTGAGGCATCTAGGATTCCGAGTGTTTCCATATCTGGATGACTGGCTCCTTACCACCACCTCCAGGCATTAACTCATTCTGTCCAAGGATTACACTCTTAATCTCTACTCTCAGTTAGGCATCACTATCAATTTTGAAAAGTCTGCATTGTCACCATCGCAGTGTATCTCCTTTATCAGAGCAGAACTAGACACCACCACTGTCACAGTAAAATTGCCCCTGGACAGAATAGCCACTCTCCGAAACCAGGTCTCAGACATTTTGCAGAGAAGAAAAGTACCGGCCTCTCAAGTACTGAAGCTATTGGGTACCATGGCAGCTACGCTCATAGCAGTTCCTCTGGGACGTATGCACGAGGAGTCTTCAGTGGTTACTCTTCACCCTGTGGTCTTACCAACAACTTCTGATGTCATTCTTAATCATGATTATGGACGCTTGCAAGAAGGATCTTCGCTGGTGGTTGTCCAGCCACCAAGTTACAGTGGGTCAACCATTTGTTTCTCCCCCGCCATCAGCCACGGTGACCACGGATGCTTCTCTGATAAGGTGGGGCGGGGGCTTTTTCAGGGAAGAACAGCCCAAGGCACCTAGTCAGAGACAGAGTCACAGTTGCACATCAGTGTTCTGGAGCTGAGAGCGGTGCTTTTGGGGTTGCCGCACTTCCACGACTCTCTGCCTCGAGGGACAGTTGCGATACAGACAGACAACATGTCTGTGGTCTGGTACATCAACAAGCAAGGGGAAACCAAGTCTTACCCCCTGTGTCGAGAGGCCTTGAGAATTTGGCAAAGGGCAGTATCCAACAGGCGCTTTCTGATAGCAATGCATATCCCGGGGAAATCCAACGTGATAGCGGACAAACTGATCAGAGACATTCTGTTACCGCACGAGTGGTCTCTAAAGATGAAGTTGCGGAGATGATTTTCCACAGATGGGGCCAGCCTTACTGCGACCTGTTTGCATCCTCTATGAATGCCAAATGCAGAAGCTACTTTGCCCTGAATCCCCCTCCAGGGGACAGCCCAAGGGACTCGCTCATACACGATTGGCCCCCAGGACTCCTGTATGCATTCCCACCTATACCCCTGATCCCGAAGTTCTTGCAGAAAGCCAAAATCTTGGGAAGGACTGTAATCTTAATAGCCCCTTTTTGGCCTCGACAGATTTGGTTCCCCTTCCTCCGACTCTGTCAACTGGAGGAACCTTAGTTTCTGGACCCAGTTCCAGATCTCCTGACACATTCACCAGGGGGCCCTCCATCTCGCCCTTCATTCTCTCAGACTGACAACTTGGCTGCTCCAATTCCCAACCTAGCCAGGTTACATGAATTTTCTTCTGAGGTACAGCATATTCTTGTATCTTCGCATAAGGCTTCCACCAGGAAGTTATATGCTAGTAAATGGAAACGATTTGCTTTTTGGGCCTCCCAGAATAACATTAATCCTTATGTTGCCCCGATTGCTAGTATTCTGAAATTCCGATCAAAGCTTTTTCATGAAGGTGCTGCAGCTGCCACTATTAGAGTTCAATTGGCTGCAATTTCAAATTTTCACCTCGGAGCTGAAGGTTCTAATTTGATGTCTCACAGATTATGTAGAGCCTTCCTGAAGTACCATTCATCTTAGGCCACCTGTTAGACAACCCTTTACTTCCTGGAGTCTAAATTTTGTGTTGTCACGTGTTATCCCCCCCCCCTTTAGCCAGGATCATCCAGCTATTTGAAGTTTCTTTCTTGGAAAACTATTTTCTAGGTGGCCATTTCCTCAGCACGTAGGGTGTCTGAGCTTCAAGCCCTTTCTATCAAACCCCCATATTTGTTTTTTCACCCAGAGTATCACTGAGGACTAATCCTTCATTCCTACCAAAGGTGTGTTCTGAGACTAACCTGAATCAAACTATCGAATGTCCAACCTTTTTCAGTAATCATTCTAATACGTTGGAGTACATGTTGCATAAACTTGATGTCCACAGACAATTGAGATTCTATTTGGACAGGACAAAGGAATTTAGAAGATCTGACCAATTCTTTGTATCTCATGCTGACGCTAAGAAAGGATTACCAGTCTCTAAAATTACCCTTTCCAAATGGTTAACTGACTGCATTAAAAATATATACTCTTCAGCAAACCAAACATTAGAGCATGGTGTGAAGGCGCACTCCACTAGGGCTGTTTCCACTTCTGCTTATGCGGCTCGATTGCCTTTGGACACTATATGTGCAGCTGCCACTTGGTCTAAGCCGCATACCTTTATCACTCATTACAAAGTGAACAGGGCCTCCAGGGACAGGGCTTCCTTTGGTTCCACTGTCCTCAGGAATGTACTCCTTTGAGCCATCCAGGATTAGGGTGCTTGGGATGCTACCCATGTGTAAGAATGAACAATGAGATTGAACAACTTCACATAAAGAAGTTATGTACTTACCATAACATTCCATGTGCGTTGTTC
Source organism: Protopterus annectens (assembly GCF_019279795.1). NCBI lineage: Eukaryota > Metazoa > Chordata > Ceratodontiformes > Protopteridae > Protopterus > Protopterus annectens. The sequence continues at coordinate 70,626,130 of NC_056729.1, forward strand.
ATCTCGCCTTCATTCTTACATTCCCACCTGCTTTCCCCCTACAGGTTCTCTAAGAACGAGTAGACTTGGGGTTATGTTGACCTTGTTGTGGGACGTTGGGAGTATTTCTTGGGTTATATCTGTGCATGCTGGGTTCAGCAATCTAGATCTGAGGTAGGACGGAGAGCATCATGGGATAGGGACCTGGCCTTGAGCTACTCTGAGATCTTCAGCTAGTAAAGCGGCCGACTCAAAGCCAATAGATCAGCTCTGAACCCATGTGTAAGAATGAAGGCGAGATGAGCAACTCACATGGAACGTTATGGTAAGTACATAACTTCTTTTTCCCTAATGAAAGCTGATTATTATTATTTCTCCTCAAATTTTCTTAAGCTGCATTATAACAGTTTTAGATGGCATATAAGTACATGCCAGCTTAATCCTACTCCCTTGCCAGTAGTCCTGTGCTACCACAAGTCTACGATTGCTATCTATTCTTTCCTTTTATATCACTAGTGGAGCTCCTCTGGCAATTAGTATAAGTACTTCCCATTTCTATTGTCCCTGATATTATGCTTGAATATCCATTCTGAAGCCATTTCTTTATCAAATTCACATGCTCACCTCTTTCCAGATGTGTCTGCTGTAGTATTGCTGCATTTCTTAATATACTCTGCACTTGTTAATATAATTCAATACATTTACATTTTTTGGACATACCTGTGAGATAATTCTTGTTCAAAAAATAATAAGGTTAGTACAGCCAATATAATAAGTTTTTATTTCCACTTATCATATATGATGTTTTTTTAAATGTCTTTTTCCAGTTTTTGTGTTACATGCACCTGCTAATGTTTGGCAGGTTGGTTCAGTTACTTCATGTCATTCCTGTTTGAATCTGTGTCACATTTTACAAGACTTTTTGTTTTAATTAAACCCCCCCCCCAAACAAATAACTAAAACACCCCTAGAACAGAAGACTTTCATAACCTCGTAACTTAAAACAAACTTAAAAAACTATGTACACCTTCAAGGAATGAACTTTAACCCTCCCGATAGGAACAGTTGTCCCAAAACGACAGCTGCTCCCACTGGAATTACCTAACCTAAAATTAAAGTTTTCCATGTTAAGGCACATGTTAACACCTGTGCTCTTGCTTTCAGTAATTGCTGTCTCTTCTTATCTTTATTTCCCACCAAGATGTGAAAAAACAGTGTATATGCTTTCAGAAACATTAACTTTTAGCCCTAAGAAAAAAAAATGCACTGCCTGTTTTTAAATAAAACTAAATTATACACTGTTCTAGTAAATACATTGAAGTATTTAGGTACCAGGAGAACTGCTATTTCTTATTCACTTCCAATAATTTCAAACTTTTTTTTGCACTAAGCTGTTTGTCCATGTACTTTTTCTGTCAGCAAACAATGTCCATCACTCTTTTGAGATTTATTGCCTTTACCTGTAGTCAACTTATCTCCATGGAAAAATAAGAACAGAATTTATCTGCCTTCAGCTCCAGACTTCTCAACTCACACTGAACATTTATTTGCTAAAAGAAAATATTTCATTACATTGACAGTGCGCTCTTATTTTTAAAGCCCACAGTTTTACACAAGAAACTTATTAGATTAAGCCAAGGGCGTTAATCAGACATTCACACATGCAAAAGTAAGAAAAAACAAGTCTGCAATTACTGTTATCAGTGTACTTTTACATCCCCTCCAGCCCAGCAGCCCAAGATTACAGCATATTAACTTAAACATGCTTTTGTCCAGCCTTTCCTCTTTTTTTGTTTACATTGTAATACCTACATTTCTTAAAACTAATGTATAACTAAAACCTTTGACATTACTAAAGGTAGTCCGAACAGCAATGCAAATACCAGAAAAACAAACGGACATATCACCACGGATTTTCACACTAAAAAGCTCTTAAAAACGTACTTTAATAAAACAAAAATAATAGAGGTTAAAAACATCAATTGATTTAATGCTAGTTTTGATTAGTTGTATAGAGATTGATTTGGACTGACATTACACTTGTTTTGGAACCAGGAAGCATTCAATACTTTACCATGATTGGTCTTTGTTCACATTTAAGCTCAATGATTGGTGGAAACATCAGGATCTGAGGAAGGCTACGGCTGAAAGCACTAATCCTTTGCCACAAAAATTTTATGTTTTTAACCTCTATTATTTTTGTTTTATTAAAGTACGCTTTTAAGAGCTTTTTAGTGTGAAAAAACGTGGTGGTATGTCTGTTTTTCTGACATTTCTTAAAACTATAAAAGAGAAAAGGCACTTATTTACTGTAGTATCTTTATCACTTACAGCAGACACTGAAAATGCATTACTATATAGCATGCAATTTATATTATGAAATGTTTTACACAAATGCTGTTAAGAACAAAAATTGTTTTACTTACAGTTCCTTTCTTTTTTTCAGTGTCTTTCTAGCCATTAATGAAATTAAGTGGGATATATGGCTTTTACCTCCCCACACACAAATTTATCAATGTCAGCAAAAGCATGATCTTTCTCAGCAACTTTTAATTGTAAAGCCATGTTTCATAAATGTTGCTGATGCTGTATAGTTTCATATTTATTCACTTCAATGCTGCCGGTCTTCTTGTTCATCTCCATCTCCCAATCCTTGTCTCTGGTTCAAGTCTAAGGTTTTTCCCAATTCTTCTATTTAACTCCTGTGCTTTTTCTGTCTCTCAACCATTTTCTTTTGGATCATCGGAAACAGTTTCGCTGGCAAAGTCTGTTTATGAGTGTTATTATCAAAAGAATGAGATGTAGAGTCCCCTTCTGTTTGATGGCCCACTTTTTATTGGAAAAACATTTGCATTTCATCCTAAGCCTGTTCTGTATCAAAAATGACTTTGATCTTCCAATAAAAAATATTCTGAAGACAGATGGATACAGTTGTTTGAATCTCACAGCTGCCTCTCGACATTCTCTGTTACTGGAATAAATCTGCTTCTCTTCTGCCTGGTGTACAGTGAGTTACCATTTTCCATAAACACTGTACTGTCTCCAGTTCTTAACCTTTTCCCACAGTTTTGTCAGGATCAACTGCTGGGATGTTTGCATCTTTACTAATAGTGGTCTTGGCTGCTGTCTCATGGCCATGTTTGGAGTATGCACATGATGCCCTTTCAATTAACAAAACCTACTGTAGAATAACAGTCTGCGACCACAGTGGTGCAGTGGTTAGCATTGTTGCCTCACAGCAAGAGGTCCTCTCGTTCGATCCTCAGCTGGGGTGCCTTCTCTGCGGACTCTGCATGTCCTCCCTGTGGTCGCATGGGTTTCTTCAGGGTGTTCCAGTTTCCTCCCACATCCCGGTTTCTTCTGGGTGTTCCAATTTCCTCCCACATCCCAAAGACATGCTGTAGGTGGATTGGAGACTGTAAATTGGCCCTAGGCATGAGTGCATGCGTGTGTGTGCCTTCCGTGGAAGGTTGGGCACTGGGCTGGCAACTTGACACTGTAAAACTTTACTGCCAATCATGAGCAGGCAGGTGATCTGCTGTGGTGACCCCTAACTAGGAAAAAGCCAAAAGAAGAAGAAGACTGTATAATAATAGTCTAGTAACTTATTGTGCCTTCATAAAATCAATACATTGTATTTCTTCCCGTTTCTCTGAAGAAGCAGAGAATTTCATTTTTTTCCCTGTGTGCTTTCTCCTCTAACTCAACCATTTTTTGAAACATCTCTTCTTGAGCAATCTCATACTCAACTGGACTTTTCTTCATTTTGACTGTTGATATTTGCAGTTTTATCAGTATATCTGAATATCTGTTTAAAGTTGTTCCATTTTCCATCCTTTTGTTATCTGAGCTGATATACACTTTCAGTGTTTTATTTATTTTAATCAACTCTGAGCACATTTGATTTATTTTTTCCTCTAAATTACTGAAATCCAACCCTTGTACCAAAACTGGTGCTTGAACTGCTTTTTGCTAAACAGATGCAAGATTCTTCCCAGTCAGTGTTTTCTCTTTTTTCTAGGTTTCTTCTTTGCCGGCATCCAGGTAGTGTACTTACTAGCCAGTAACTGAATTATACTAAAACTGGCAAAATTACTAGATCTCAGTTTCTTTTTTCACACTGGGAGAGCTGAAATTAAGCAGAAATTGATCAGTATGTAGCCATCTTGGAAGTATATTTTGCAGAATTTTCATCCTAAATTTTTCCTTTTTTGGTGCACTTGCCCATCGAAACAAGGGATTAAAGTATACTTACTGGTTATGATAAACCCAGTATCTGGTGGAATGAATGGATGGTTCTTGATAAAAACAATAATTTTAATATCATCCTGTGTCCCTTTCCATCCATTCCTTCCCTAATTGCGTTGCATATTCCTTTTAAACTCTTCTCATGTTTGTTCAGTGTATTAAATTCTTCTTCTGTTTTTGTAGTACTCTTTATTGCAATACTTACTACTACTCTTCCTTAATCAATTTCCACCATATTCAGATGCTCAGTTTCAATACAGCATACCTTATTAGGAATCCCAACAGTTTTAAGTGTGTTAAATTGCACCATTAGTTGCAATGTCTGCTAATTTTCTGACTTCATATATCTTTCAAAGTTTCTTCTATCCATCTTTCTCAAAATCTGCATCATTATCCAGGCAAAATACTATATTCAGTTATGCATAGTGCTTTTTTATGAAATGAACTTTAGATAATTTTCATTTCAGTTACCTTAACATATTTAATAACCTTATTTATTACCTGCATGCTTAAAAATAGAGGAACATATCAAGTAAATAACACCTGCCATGCATGTTGCATGCAGGTAGACTTTTCCATTGTACATTCTGTAATGTTACTTTGCCTGCATATTATGCGTTTGCCAATGTAGACAGCTGCACCTAGCCTGTCCCATATAAGATTAATAGGTGAGCCCATTGGAATCTATTCAGTTGTAATAAGAATTGGAAGAATCTTTGATGTAGTTTATAGCAATATGATATTTTTCAATCCCATTTGACTTCATAGCAATTTAATGTGCTCATTTCTGTGTCGCACACCAGTTCTAATTTAACTTTATGGCATATCAGGGATCCTGGATTTCATGCAGTCAGTTTCACTACCAGGCTATCTTCAGTCTCCAGTACTTGCCCAAATAACTCTCTCCTTGTACCATTCTTCAATCCAAGAAATCCTAAGTATCGATATATGTCTTTCTATTACAGCCCGTAACATTCACTTCATTCATATTTAGGGGGAATAAATTTGTTGAAATGTGTTTGATCTATTGTAATTCCCCCTTTCTTCCCATCCCAAGAATATAATGCCTCTGTTTCACTTTACAGGTAGTATCCTTAAGTTAAACATCTGTATGCTTCTCTTGTGGCTACATTACTTCTATGCTTGCACTTAAATTTTCAGAGCCTCTTTTTTTAAATGTTCATCTTTTTGCATAGTGTTACTATGTTAATTATACGTGGTAACACTGAACTCAGACAGGGTGCCCTTATCAATTACAAATTGTTATACAAAATATTTCATCTCTCTTCCTAGTAATATGTGTTATGCGTAATATTTCAATCTTAAAATCCACATTTATTGTACCATTGTTAAATGTAACTCGGGCTCTGTAAAAAGATAATCAGGCTATCTGAAAATTAATAAATATCACAATAACAGACTATATATGATGCCTGCTTGTATGCACAGATCATATTCAAATGTTAAAAGTTTGTTTGGTTCATGATTCATAAAGGGAGCTACATCTAAATGCAGATTACTAATAAATGAAACTTAAAATGGGCACAGCTTTGTGAACACAGTCTTCATAGTTACTTCAGTGGTCTAAACTTAAAATAGTTCAGAAATTATCTTTCACAGCTTGTACTGATAGATATTGATCAATAAAGCCATTCCTCTCTTTATAAAAAAACAAACCAAAAAAGAAATATATATTTTTCAGATCATCATCATTAACCCCCTTTTTCCATTTTACATAGGATTAAATTGGTACATCAGCTGTTGACACCAATGTCAATTCACTACCACTCTGTTTCCAACAGTCATGCCTTACTGTCGGAGGTCTTCTAGCACACACAGTCCATTAATCTCTAAATATTCTCATCTCACTTTGCCCTCTTCTGTCTCTCTTAAACCTGCTTTGCTAAGTTGTCTTCTGCTTTCCTACATGGGTTCATATGTATATACTAGGCTAATGACCACCAGGGCCTTTCTAAGCCTAGCCACACAACCCAAGCCATTTGCATTCTTTGGTAACATGTGCGTCTTAATTGTGGGTATGTTTTTTAGACGATTGCTAAAAAGTTATGTGGTGGGGGTATATTAGAGAATGTTTACTGTTAGCCTCTGTCTGTAAGAGACATGGGGTTCAGCCCAGGGATGAATTTATGATTACCCATCCCATGTTAGTTATGGAATGTTTACTGTAGGCCTCTGTCTATAAGAGACATAGGGGCCACCCAGAGGATGAATCTGCAATTGCCCATTCATTGGTCAAGGTTACTTTGGAATAGGGTTAGGGAGGGACTCTGCTTCACGTAGATGAGAAGCTTTTTCTAGAGCATGAGGATCCTCTGAATCACATATATCTCTTGCCAGTATGTTCTCTTTATGTGACAAGCAAAATACAAATTCCTGGATCTAGTGTTTCTGGTGCTGCTCATTTTGCTGATGTGCAAAAACTCCATCAGGGCTGGATTTAAGGATGCTTTATATGCCATTTACTGATCACATCTCAACAACCTGTAGGAGACTGAGTATAGAGAGAGGGCTGTAAGGCAATCTGTATAGGACAGTGTGCATATGTGACTGTACCACCATAATCTATTCTCCTTGACGTTCTGTGTAAAATAAGTACATAAAAAAGCTGATTTTGAATGTCCTCGAATAATAACCTGTCACAGTAATGTCTGCAATGTTATTTTTATGATCACCAGTATAATATATTCCTCACTTCCAGTTATTCCAGTGATTAGCCTCAACTTGCTTATTAAAACTCCATTCTAGTTTAAACTAATTTCTGTCTTTATAAATGCTTGGTCAGTCATTTAGACAAAATTTCTAGTACTTTGTGTAGGCAATGATAGAAGGATAGGGGAGTTCTTAGTGAAGACCTGGTCTAGTAGAATTCTTAGTTGAATATGGACAGAAGCTGCTGTTAAAAAAAGTGATAATTAGTAGGGCATATAAAATATTGCATGATAACTATAAAAATTAATCAGAGGTTAGAATCAGAAAGAGACAATGGAAAAGCATTTTTCATGGGAACAATGGGAGGACATGAGTATGGCTCCCAAGTATGCAGCAAAGTCTAGAAAGTTTGGGATTTTTGCATGGAAATATTTACATAGGAATTTATATACCCCAAGCGGACTTCAAAGAAATTTTCCGCAGGTAGGTAACAAATATTTGGAGGTGTGATAGGGAAGAAACAGGCAACTGATAACATGATTTTTTGGGAGTATAATGAGTTGCATGATTTTTAAAATTCCTCACAGAAAACGCTGTCAGAAATCCTGGGGAGCAAATGGATGTAACTAATGAAGTTATTCTTTTGATATGGGACACACAGGATCTGAATTACCTTGATTGTAAGGTCTCATTAAATTTAATTTTGTTGCCTGACAAAAAAAGCAATTACTTGAAAATGGAAATCAAAATGTAAACTAACTGTATTTGAAGTATCGGATATTTGTAGAAGAGATAAAATAACTAGAATTGGGATCTTTAGAAAAGGGAAGGAGCAAATTACATGGAAGTAACATGGAGAATAATGTTTACAAGGAGTGAGGTTTAAGGGAAGTCTGCAACGAGCAGTTTTTGTAATGGACTGAATGGTAGTTGTGATAAAGAAAGCGTGCATAGTATAAAATGTATATAATGCAGAAAAATGTTAATATGGTTTGTTTTCTTTTCTGTTATTATATGTATGCCCATGTCTTAAGCGATTATTTTATAAACGTGTTAAAACAATCATAGTACTTTTATCATGATAGGAGAGAACACTTGTATTATAACATGCCCCCTGTTCCATTTAGTTCTTGTTACTACTCTCACACCTCCTTTGTCTTCTCTGAGCTGGAAATGGCATCTGGATTAAACAGTCCCATATAATTAGCGTCTGTTATCTCTTGAGATAATTGGTGTGGCAAGTCTTTTAATGTAGCTATTGCAGCCTCAGCACATGTAATGTAAATGTTGTAACACTTTTTAGTTCATAGATTAGTACTAAGCTAACTGCCCTTGCGAGCCATTTTAAGCCTAGCTAATTATCCCTTGTGAGACTCAAACCGTGCACCTTGTGCTTGCAAGGCAAGCACCTTAACAATTAAGCCACCCTCCCTGGTAAATGAACTTTTAATACAACTAGAAAAAATTAAATTGAAAATTGTATCTCTTATGTTCTTTAATAACATTCACTAACTGCAGCCGCTGTTGAAAGTTATTTTCATATAACATTGATCCACATTCGCTATCTGACCTGTAACATACATTTCTTTTTTGGCTGTCACAACTGCAGTGGTACTTGTTCCTTCTAATGTGCGGGCACGTACTGTACCCTCCCCAAAAAAGAATCAACAACAACAACCCCGTTTTTCCTATTTTTCTACATGGGGTTAGGGTGTCACATTAACTTTCACCATCTCTGTCTTAATTCAGTGCCACTCTTTTGCCTTGAAAAGAAACAAGTGACAGGGAAAGAGTCTAAATGTACATTCCTAGATTTGGAGAAAGTACATGACAAAGTGCCAAAAAAGCTTATTTGGACAGTCCAGCGATGATTCAAAGTCCTGGAAACAGTGTTAGAATTAGTGCAGACTGTGTGCTAGGAACCAGTGACACGAGTATGAACAGTATTCAGACTCGCAGAGGGGTTTCCAGTGGGAGTAGGTGTGCATCAGGGTTCAGCTGTGAGCCCGCTGCTGTTCATACCGGAGATGGACTATGTTATCAAAAGGTTGAAGTGGGCAGATTAACAAAGCTTCTTTGTGGAGACTATGTGGCCTTGTATGCAGCTTATTTCTTCTTTAAATGAACACGATGGCATTTTATTTCTTCATTCAGACTTCTATTCTTTGCAATCTTTCACTGCCACAAATCAAAGCATTCTAATTTCTGGATCATTGTCGGTACTCTGCTGCAACTTGCTATGCTTCGATTTAGTCATAGTAACTATGGCGTTATCCTGTTTAGGAATAGTCCGGTGATAGATGCCGTCATTTGCTCTTATGCACAGACTCTTTCCCTTCCCCCTAAACATAACTAGTTTCTGATGTTTGTGATCAAATGAGTGCATTTCAGATTAATTATTTCTTTCTGTCTCAGTGTCTCCACTGTCTCTCTTTCTCTATGTCTGTCATATATACAATTATTTTACTGAATTAATTATTTAATATTTATACATTATCCTGTCCTTGTGATCTGATCAGACAATGGAAAGATTGCAAGACTGTTAAAGTATCATCAGGAGCTTTTGTTCCACTGAAAAAGAGCAAATATAGTGGTTTCACCACAAAAAGCAGCCTTTGATGAATTAGTATCTGGCCCTGTGGACCTATTAAACAATCCATGGCACTGTTACTATCTTACTTCAAATTTTAGTTGTTCTAAGCACAATATTATCATACATTCTGCATACAAGCTGTTAACTAGAGTGCATATAAGATCCAGTCCCATGTACTGTAGAACAATAACTCATGCAAAAATGTGACAACTTAAAATAAATGTTTTTGTGGGGGCAAACCTCATGTACCCCCATTTGAGTGCTTTACTCCAGCAGTCCCTTTACTTATATGTATATATTCTTGGTCTGAGATTGCTACAGCTGAGGGAAGGAATGAGAAACCATTTTCAGAACAAGAAAAGCTTGATCAGTTTCTGCTGTCTATCATTTTGGAACAACATTACAATGAATGCTTCTAGCCTAAGCACATCACTTTAATATGTAGCAAGCATGCTTCTAGCCTAAGCACATCACTGTAATATGTGGCAAGCAGTAACATCTTGCGAAAATGGACCTCAAGTTAACAGTGTTTCGAGCAACTGTAAAACAAGCAAATGCAGCTTGAGCAAATCATTGTGAACTGGTCATTATAATGTAACCTTGGACATTTGTCCCACTCACATCTTTCAAATATATTGCTTTCTCACTGAAAGCATTCTGTGGTCTGTTACTATCTGACCACTTTGTTTTTAGCACTGTACCTCCCCTACACTCCTGGTGCTTTTATTTAATAATAATAATAATAATAATAATAATAATAATAATAATAAAAAAAAAAACAATTGGAATCAGTTGTTTATTGCTCTGGGCAATGTGTTTGCTTTGCTAGTAATCCCTATAGATTTAATTATGTGGTCTACTGCTCTGGGTAGCATTTATTCACCTGCTTTCCTACACCTCATTCACTGTAAAGTCAGTGAAGCTACCCCTGGATGAATTCATCTCCCTGACATTGAACTTACTGATCTCTATTACGCTTAAGAAATTAGTCCTGCGTTAATTTCTGTGTGTGCACTGTCAGTGATTCAGTTTGTTTTCACTAATTTCTTTTTTGTTTGCAGCTGTGTATTAACCAGGGAGATGGCATGTACAAGTTTGTTTAGTATGATGGCCTGCCCTCTGGGAGTAGGGCAAGAGATGCCCCCTTCCAAAACTTTTAGTTATGTACTTACCATAACGATAGATGTATGTGATCCATCTCGCCTACATTCTAAACTGATGGGCTCTCGGCTCCGACTCGGCCGGTACACTAGCACAAAGTCTCTGATTGGCTAGGCCAACCCCTATATCCCAGGATGCACTACACCCAAGCCCCCAGATCTTGTTTGCCCACACAAAGTCCCCTTCACATGCACCCAACTCACAGAGATACGTGATCCAGAGAAGAGAATAAGACCTTCAGTGGAAACCCCACAAAGCGTTTCCTCCAAATCCTGCAGGTAGGGGGCTGGAGGGCGGGTATATACGAATGTAGGTGAGATGGATCGCATACATCTATCATTATGGTAAGTACATAACTAAAAGATGTTAGGCGATCCTATCTCGCCTACATTCTAAACTGATGGGACCGTGTCCCTAGCACCTAGATCCTGGGAGGCTCATTGGAAAACACTCCCGAGCACCGTGGAGCCAAATGACGCCCGACTCCTGGACTCCAAGTCTAATTTGTAATGAGCAATAAAAGTGTGTGGAGAAGACCAAGTGGCAGCAGCACAAATTTAATCTACAGACAGTCTGGAGTGGAAAGCTGTTGAAGTTGCCATAGCTCTAGTAGAATGTGCTTTAACTGGAAATGGAAGGGACCTTCCTGTCGAATAAATAAAGAATACACAATCCCTGATCCACCTGGCAATAGTGGCCTTAGTGACTGGTTTGCCAGTTTTATTATCTGCAAAGGCAACAAATAATTGATCTGATTTCCTGTCCTGCTGCATTCTTTCCAGATAAAGATGTAGTTGTCTATGCACATCCAACTGGTGACATCTGTATTCTGCATCGGTGGAATAGTAGGGAAAGAAGACTGGAAGCTCAATTGATTGCTGAAGAGAAAGAGCAGAAGAAACCTTAGGGAGAAAGGATGGGTTTAATCTCAGGGATACTCTGTCCTTATGGAAAATGAGGTAAGGAGGCTTGGCCGAAAGGGCTTGAAGTTCTGAAACCCTTCTGGCTGAAGTAATGGCTACCAAAAATGCAGTTTTCCATGACAACATTTTTTTCTCAGAAGTTGTTGCTGGTTTGAATGGAGGGGACGTCAAAGCAGCAAGGACCACATTCAAATCCCATGGTAAAACTGGCTGTGATTTAGGGGGACGAAGCAACCAAGCTCCTTTAAGAAAGGCCTTACATAATTTGTGACTCATGAGAGAAGGGTCAAAGGCAACATGGTAATTGGAAATCGCTGCTAACTGCACTTTCAGCGTAGAAACCGCAGAGCCTTGTCTAAAAAGAGAAGCCAAAAAGTCCAATACTGCTGAAACAGGGGCTGTCCGGGGATCAAGGTTATGCCGCTGAGCCCAGAAGGGAAATCTTTTCCATTTGCTAAAATAAATACTCTTGGTAGAGGGCTTATGTGAAGAGGACAGTATCTGAACCACCTCAGGTGAAAACACATGCTGCCTGACTAAGGTCGGAAGTGGAGCAACCAGGCCGCTAGCTTGAGAGTCCGTAGAGACGGATGGGCCTGCCCCGACTGGTGAGTCAGGAGGTCTGGGACTGAGTCTAGGATCCAGGGACCGTCCACCGCATACTTCCTCAGGAATGGAAACCATACTTGACGGGGCCAGAATGGGGCTATCAAGATCATGAAGCTTCCCAGACAGATAGCCTTCTGAATCAGTCTGGGCAGTAGAGGAAGTGGAGGGAAGGCATTGAGTAGTCCGGAAGGCCACTTGTGAACTAGTGCATCCCTGGGTTCTTCCCCTTGGGCAGGAATCGGGGAGAAGTAGTTGTCGCACTTCGCATTCAGTGGACTGGTGAATAGATCGCAGCAAAGCAACCCCCACCGGGCGAAGATTCGATCTGCCACTTGGTTGTTCAGGGACCATTCCTGAGGCATCAGAATGTCCCTGCTCAGCCTGTCTGCTATAACATTGGATTTCCCAGGAATGTGCGTTGCCACTAGGAACCTCTGGGAAGCAATCACCCATTCCCACACTCTCATGGCTTCTCTGCAAAGGGGGTAAGACCTGGTTCCTTCCTGTTTGTTGAGGTACCAAACCACTGACATATTGTCTGAAAGGATCAAGATTGTCCCCAGTGGGAGAGAGCTGTGAAGTGCCTGCAACGCTAGAAGCACCGCTCTCATTTCCAGGACATTGATATGTAAGCGAGTTTCGTGGTCTTGCCAAGTGCCTGGGACAGTCCTGCCCAGATAATGCCCCCCCACCCTGTCTGGGAAGCGTCCGTGGTGACAGTAGCAATGGGGTAAGGGGGGTGAAAAGGTCTGCCTAGGTTCAGGTTGGAGGAAAGAAGCCACCAGTGGAGATCCCGCCAAGTGTCCGTGATTAGAATCGGGTGGGACAACGGGAGTTCCTGAAAGGACCATTGGCTCATAAGGAGCCACTGTAGAATTCGCATGTGCAGCCTTGCCATCGGAACTAACAAAATAGTGGCCGCCATAGATCCTAAGATTTGAAGGACTAACCTGGCTGGAGCCTTCCGACGGGGCAATAGGTCCGTGACCTGGTTCTGTAAGATCCTTATCCTTTCTGTTGGGAGGTAGGCTCGCATTTCTATGGAGTCTAGCTCTGCGCCTATAAAGGCAACACGCTGTGATGGCAGCAATACAGACTTTTCCCAGTTGAATGTTATGCCTAGCAATTGACCTAATTCGATGGTGGTAGTCACAGCTTGAGTGAGCAGATACTTGGTGGGGGTGGTGAGGAGCCAGTCATCTAGATACGGAAACACCTGGAATCCAAGACGCTTCAGGTGTGCTGTTACCACCCTGGGGGCTGTGGTGAGACCAAAGGGCAATGCTCGAAACTGGTAATGACTGGATCCCAGATGGAAGCGTAAGTGAGTCCTGGATGCTTTGTCTATCTTGCTGTGATAATAGGCGTCCTTGAGATCGATGGAGCACATCCAAACTCCTTTTTCCAGCAATGGGAAAATGGATTGTAGCGTGACCATCCGGAACTTGGACTTCTTCACGAAGCGGTTGAGACGGCTGAGATCCAGAATAGGTCTCAAGTCCCCTGTTCTATTTGGCACCAAAAATAATCTTGAGTAAGTTCCTAATCCAGTCTGGTCTTTGGGGACTGGTTGGATGACTCCTTTTTCTAGCAGCTTTAACACTTCTGTAGCTTGAACCCTCTGATTGGGTGGCACATCTGGGATTTTCCTTGGAGGGGAAGGGGGATGAATAAAGGGTATGGTGTAACCTCCAGCGATGATCCGGAGCGCCCACTGAGCCTGAGTGATGGACTCCCAGGCTTTCAGGTGCCCCGAAAAATGACCCCCGACTGGCTCCGGAGATGCACAGTCGGGCCGTCCCCCAGGGACATTGGAAGGATGAACCGCAAAAGGATTTGCAGTCTCCTGTGTTGTGGGGGCCTCCGCCGCCTCTAGGGCGACGCCTTCCAGAGTAATTCCCCCTCCTCTGCCTCTGGAGGGGGGTTCACATTGATGAGCAGGGAAAGACCTTTGCGATTTCTTGAACCACATCTTCCCTTCCCTCTGAGCCTTGGGATAAGGTCTCGTGGGAAGCGAAAAACGGGCCCCAACGGCAGACAAGGTCTTGCCCTCTTGCTCGAATCTAGTGAGGGTGTCCTTCACCTTGGGTCCAAAGAGTGAGGACCCATCAAAGGGAGCATCTGTGAATGAAGACTTGAACGACTCTGCAAAGTGACACAAGCACATCCAAGCCTGCCTCCTCAGGGCTACGCCCAAACTCGCTGCTCTACCCGCCCCCTCGGCCGCATATGAAATGACCCTCATGGATGAGTTAATGACGGATGACAGGGTAGATAGCTGGGCATTGACAGACTGAGCCAATGCTTCAGGCACATTACCCGAAAGGGTATCTCCCAACTCCTTCACGAGATCCCTTTGTAGTCTTGTGAAATGGCACAAATAATTCAGTGACCGCAAGGTAAAGGTCGCTGAAGATAGGGTACGCTTCCCGTACCTATCCATGCTCCTAGATTTTTTGTTAGGTGGATGCATAGACATCGAAGCCTTTGCCATGTCCTGTTGAGTGGCAGACGCCACCACCATAGCATCTACCGGAACTCCCTTAGTGAGAAACTGCTTATCGGGGGGTGCAAACAAGAATTTATTGGGACGAGTGGGAACAGGCTCCACAGAGTCAGGGTGCTCCCACACCCTTTGACAAATAATGTCCAGTAACTCGTCGAAGGGTGGAGATATCCAGGAGGCAGAGGGCTGGTCTCCAAAGGCCTTAAGGAAGACCGACTCTTCCGCGGAAGGGGCTTTGGAAGGCCAGTCACCTCTCTGTCTCAAGATCTCTAGTATGTCAGAGAACGAGACATTGTCAGAGGACGACTTAGGGGACCCTTCCGCATCATCCAGATCGGTGTCTGAGGTGATGGACTCGTCTGGGGAGTCCACGTGCTTCCTCTTGCACATCTTTTTCCTAGGAGTCTCATCAGGCAAGGACTCTGAATGCCCATCCGAAACTAAGAGACCACACAAGGAGGTATCCTCAGGCCTGGGAGCCCGCTGTCCGAGGACAGGGGTGCACCAGAGGCTCCAGTCGCCGTGCCCAGGGAAGGAGCTACAGATTCCGGAGAAGTGACTAGGGACTTGGCCAGCGCACTCCTCATAGGCTCGAAGGCGGGTCCACCAGAGTCTGTAGAAAGACCCCCTATGAGGCCCTGACCAGTGTTGCCCCCCCCTCACTGAAGCACCAAGAGGGAGAATAGGAGCAGAGGTCAGAAGCCCCAATGACTCCCCCTCAGGCCCGACCGAAGAGCTATGAGTACCAGGACCTGTCGAAAGTATTGAGAAGGTTGGAGCAGAGGTAGGTGCCGACTGACTAGCAGCAGGTCTCGGAACTGACCTAACAACTTCCCCAGATTCTGTAAACCCAGGCTCCGACAGCCCTAAGGTTGTCGAAGGAGGAAGAGACGGTACAGGCAAGGCTGGCTCCGGAGCTGACTGGGCTGGGGCCGACAGCAATTTGGAAATGACCGGTGACTGTAGGAGCCTCTGGACAACCCTGTCCAGGTCCGAATCAGAGAGCCTGGAGGACTTGGAGGAAATAGAAGGGGCTCGACAAACTGTCTCTATGGGCTCCAATATCACCGTAGGAGTTCGGCTCCGAATCGGCTCCAACAATATTAGAGCCAAGGCAGACTCAAGGAACACCAAAGCCTCCCTTGGAGCCAATGAAGTAGGAGCCGACAAAACTGATCCTGGAGCCGACCCTCTCTCTCGGCTCCAAAGCCCTAGGAGCCGAGGGAGGAGATCCCAATTTCGAACCCCTTTCCATCAGCTCTGAAGTCAGTGGAACCAAGGAAGGGGAAGCAGAACTTGGTCTCTCATCTCTCGGCTCCGAGGGCAATGGAGCCGAAGATGAAGACATAGATTTTCCTCTTTTAGCCGGCAGATCCGACGGACTGGTCGGAACCGACAACCTTTTCTTCTTACCACGAGGCTCTGAAGACTGAAGAGCCTCTTCAAAAGAAGGCCTGATTAAGCCTTTTAAAATCAGTTTATTTTTTCTCTCTTGGAGGACCCTGGAGGAAAAGGCATGGCAAACACTGCAAGACTCTTGCAAGTGCTTGGTCCCTAAACAGTAAACACAGATGTCATGGCCATCTGTGATAGACATCTTGTACCCACACTTGGTACATTTTTTAAAACCAGAAGGCCTATGCTCTTTTCCAGACATTCTGACCAAAAAACACACACTGAAAGAAGGAAAGGAAGGGAATAGAGCTCTAACTTAAATGCTCTAAAGGTAGGGCTCAGGCCCACCAAACACCAGGAATTTACCACAGAAATTTTAACTTTAAGCTAAAACAACCAATACACACTCAGACAACAAGATAGCTATTAAAATAGCTGTTTTGGTTAAATGTTAAGAAAAAGCTCACAAAAAAACCCAAATTTGACTAAAAAAATAGGGTACTTAGCCACAGCCAACTCAAAACCATGTCTTAGCACTAGGAGCGGCAAACGAGATCTGGGGGCTTGGGTGTAGTGCATCCTGGGGTATAGGGGTTGGCCCAGCCAATCAGAGACTTTGTGCTAGTGTACCGGCCGAGTCGGAGCTGATTCTTGGCTCCGAGCCCATCAGTTTAGAATGTAGGTGAGATAGGATCGCCTTACATCACTTATTAAAAATGTCTCATTGAGTTGAATGTTTGGTTGTTTTCATTGTGTTGAACCTTTGCTAACTTGTAACTGAACAAGACATTTGAAAAGAATGTAACACCTACCCATTCTGATGACTACTTCTTTTCTTATTAAAAAAAAAAAACCTGGATCATAGCAGTGTATCTTTGTTGTCATTCTGCTATTTACTTTTGAAATTTACTCAGAAACATAAAAAAAATACTCAGCTGCTTGAAACATTTTTTTTTTCTCTTAGATCTCTCTATAAATGATGAAAATGACTGGGTAACTAGTGACAACTGAACGACTTTCATAATTTTTTTGCCTCAGTAGTAGTAGATACATGGATCTGCTAGTCATGAACTGTTACTGTATGGCCAGGAGTGAAAGCATGTAGTATGATAAGAAGTAGTGACCTTACTGACAGGTGGCTTGCCGTTTCCCTTCAGGGTTTGTGCAGAGGTAGTTTTAGGTAATTATTTCAGTAGTACATTAATTGTGCTGATGAAATATTGAACTAGAATCTCATTTGACTGTGGTGAAATGTTTTTTTTTTTTTTTAATTTTAGAATCCAGTGCAATTATTTTTAAAACTGAAAATTAAATAAGGAATAAATGAGTTAAATTTGCCTACAGAAGTAGTAGAGTGGTTAACAAGAGGAGAACTTATTTTTCAAGTTGGAGTATGGTTGTACCATGTCTCATTCCTTTGTTTTATTTAATTTTAATAGTACATTTCTAAACAAGTCATTGTGGCATGACTTAATAGTCTTTATTATACATAATCCTTTAAAAAACATGTTATGCAATTTATGTTTTTCACAATGCTTGTTTGACCCCATCAAAAACATTTACTTATTTTCCAGGATATGTGGCTTATTGTGCCTCTTGCAATACAATAAATACAGATATACCTTTTTTTTTATTTTGTCCCTCTTTTCATAAAATCTGAATGGAACTTAATTGTAAATCGAAATGAATTTGATCCAGTTTGACCCAAACTTGGCAGTTTGCATTGTTTTATTATAAAAACACGGGGTCTATATTGTAACGATGAAAACTGAAATCCGCAAATCCGCGAATCCAGTAACATCGACACATAAATGTCAATCTACGAAAACAGCGAAATATGGAAATGTCGAATGTCAGAACGCCGAACGAATTTCCGGAAGCATCAGCACCATACAGGTAAGCTAAACCTAACTAAATAAACCTAAAGTACAACACTTTTCCAAACGTTTTTACAGGGGGGCCCCCGCTGCACCCCCCACCCACCTACTTGGTATACTCCGGGACCGCACTACAGAGGGAAAAGGATATATTTCCTCATCCCCACGATCACCCTGCTGGCCAAGGAAATTCGTTCGGCATTCTGTCTTCCGACGTTTCTGTTATTCGCTGTTTTTGTTGATCGACGTTTATGTGTCAATGTAATTGCATTTGCGGAATTCAGCTTTCGTGATTTTTAATATAGACCCTAAAAACACACATTGATAAAGAAACATTAAATTTACTACCATAATGTTCGTATATACAGTGGCTACATTTATCAGTTGTAAATTTTAGTCACTTCTCTGTATTTACTAAATTCTTATCTAAATTATGTTCTAAAAACTGTAATTGGCTTCCTCTTTGGAAATCATATCTCAGTATTTTATGAGTTAGTAAAAGTGTCGACTTAACATGTATTACGTATAAACAACTACTTTACAAAACAAACAATATACACACATACATACTTGGAAACCTTAGAAATGTATATGCATATACCACACAAATATTTTAATTTATGCTGCGGTTAAATTTTACCTTTTGCATTTGTGTTGTAGTTTCAGATTTATATTACTGCTTTTGTATAGTACTGATATTTGTATTCTTTGCATAGTTTTTGAATATATTGTTATTGCGCTTTTTTTCTGTTTTCTTTGTTGACTATTCTTCAGATTTGCAATATGTCTTTTATCCTCACTGTTGTATTGATTGTAAAGTGTTAAATTAAAAAAATAAATAAATAAAAACAGATTTTTGACAAAAAGTTGGAGAATTTGAATTTGCTGGATAGCTGTACTTTTGCCAAACTACGTACTTCACCAAGTTATCTGATATGTACATCCAGGGCAGTTGCACAGTTTGCAGTTAGTTTTCACAAAATTAATTTTACTTCTGATATTAACCTAATTTTTTAACAAAGTAAATCCAGGCAAGGGTGCAAGGCTTCCTTGCCAATGCTGATTGTCAGCCCTCAGCCTAAAAACTGTGCCTTGGCAATATCAGAAATGGGACTTGTCAACTTAAAAAAAAAATCAAGATTTGCAGCACCATAAGCTTCATTACTGCAGGCTATTCACATATTTGGGTTGTACCAAATGTACTTTGGTTTAATGCACGATCCTTTTGTATTTCTTGCTGAAACCTTAGTGAAAACTTAGTGTAACGTACATCAGGATGCATGCATTGTTTATGGTTATCTGAAAATATCACCCATAAGTTCTACAGTACTTATGACCCATAAGATTAACAGCTTTTATGCAAAGCTTTGTTTGTTTTGTTTGTTTTTGGATTTAGGAAGACTATGAAAGAAGAAGCCAGACATCTGAAGTTGTTTAATCTTCTTCCTATTCATCACTGATGGGTTCGGTTCCGAGCCCTCGGAACTGAGTCGGCCTTATACCAAGCTTGCGTGCACCAAAACCTCTCGAACTAAGCTGCTACCCGCAATGCCCTTCACTCAGTTACCTCAGATCTCGTTTGCTGCGCAGCCATATAGCAGCGTTTCACCGAGCTCTCCAGCTAAGTGATAGATTTTTTCAAATGTTGTCAGTATTTGTGAGTTCTTTACTGTCAGTTTATCTTTTCTCTAATTACTTACTCGGCTCTACCCACAGGTATTTCTTTTTCATACCATTGTTGGTATTGATCCTTTTACCCTTGTGGTATTCCCAATACTATTGTTGATATTTCCACTTCTCTCTATAACTTTCTTCTTCTTGAGCGTGTGTGTGTTTCTTCTGTTATGTCAGAAAAGAAAGCGACTACGGGGTTTAAACACTGCTCTTCTTGTAGTGGTAAACTCCTGAATAGTGATTTACATGAAGAATGTGTGTATTGTTTGGGGGTTCCGCACTTATTGGCGAAACCTCCATGTGAAATTTGTGCCAGCTTCAGTCAGCGGACGCTGAATGAAAGATGAAACAAGTTGATCCTTAAGGGCCTGCTTCCTTCGCCGTTTTTGGAGGCTATTTGTGCGTCGGAGGTCTCATCCCCTCCTTCTGTGGACAAGAAATGTCCATGTTCAGACCCCTCTTCACTGGCTGGTGATAG
Organism: Protopterus annectens; assembly: GCF_019279795.1. NCBI lineage: Eukaryota > Metazoa > Chordata > Ceratodontiformes > Protopteridae > Protopterus > Protopterus annectens. The sequence goes on from NC_056729.1 coordinate 70,646,243, forward strand.
GGGCAGAAGTCATAAGCACAAGGCCCACAAGACTTCTACCGAGCATCATATCACCTCCTTGGTTCTGACCACCTCTGCTCCGAGTTTGGCTCCAGTGCTTCATACTGAGGTCGCCTCTTCGGCACCTGGCTTGGCTCTGATGACTACGGCACCCACTACAACTTCGGTTCTAACCAGTTTGCCTGTCTCTACCTCGGCACCGAAGTCCCCCATCTCCACTCTGACGTCAGTTCTGACAACAGCCTCGGAGCCGCTATTGACCTCCACCTCAGCTGTGACCTCTGCTCCCAGCTCGTTCTCAGCTCTGATTGTTCCCCTGCTACCGGTTTCCAAACTGGAATTGTCGGTGCCGTTTTTCAATGCACCACGCTTCCAGTACTCCCTGTCTGTGGATCCATTTGCCAGACAAGCCTTCAGTCCCTTTTTGGACTAGCCTGATTCCCCCTCAGGGGATAAGGTCCACCAGGAGCCTTTCAGAATTGGATGTGGTGCGCCTCTTTGATCAACTGCTGACTGCTAGGGGAATTACAAATTTTCCTACAGCTCATCCCACTCCCGGCTTTGGGTCTATTACCCTGGCGACCCCTTTGTATTCTCCTCCCTTGGATCGCTCGGTTCTGAGGCTCATATTTCCGATGTCTGAGAGAGGACCCCTTACTTCGGCGCCAACAACAACCATGTCTGAGGCTCTGAGGCCCCTTTGGGTGTCGGTTCTGTCAGAACCCACTCTTCCACAATCTCATGCTTGGGGGGTGGAACCCTCGGTTCCTGCCACAGTTCCGGTTGTGGTGCCGGTTCCGTCTTTGGGTCTGAGGGTGACTCCCGCCCTGGTTTTGCTTGAGGTTCTGTCCCCATGAGCAGACCACATGGAGTGGGGTGTGACTCTGGTTCCGAAATTGTCTTCTTCGGTTCCGGGCTCCCATTCCTCTTCAGGAGGGTCTGCTTTCCGGGTGATGGAGAGGGTGCTTACTTTGAGCAATCCTCCTACGTTAGACCTTCCACCCTTTCTCTCTTCACTGCAGCTATCAAAGGCCATCCCCCCAGGACTCCGAGAGTGCAAGGCCCAGGAAACCCCTGTTCAGAGTATTTCCCTTTCTGAGTCTTCTTCGGATGCTCCCACCGAAGAACCCCCTCAGAAATGGGCATGTAAGAGGAAACATATGGACTCCCCAGAGGAGTCCCTCACGGAAGATATGGACTACGATGATGGGGAAGTATCCCCATGGTCACCCTCTGACAATGTGTAATTTGGAGACATCCTGGAAATCTTGAAGCAGAGGGGTGACTGGAAGCCCTCCAATCCTTCCTCAGATGAATCTGTATTCCTGCAGGCCTTCTGCTCTCGGCCCTCTACTTCTTGGATGACCCCCCCCATCGATGAGTTGGTCAAGCTGATCGTGCAGCGGGCATGGAAGAATCTCAACACCGTTGAGGCCATCCCCAGGAGATCAGATAAGATACTCTCCTCTCCAGAGGATCAACCCCATTGGTCTAGAGGTTTGCCAGTAGATGCTATGGTGGTGGTGGTGGCCACGAAAAAGGACCTTGTGGAGGAAAGTCCTGCTGTCCACCCACCCAACAGAGAGTCCCGGGCAGTGAACAGGTTAGGGAAGCGAGTTTTTGTGCCAGCGACCTTTGCTGTCAGGTCTCTGAAGTTTTTTGGCACATTTTACGAGGGTCCAGAGAGATCTCATCACCAAACTCTCTGGAGCCCTTGTGGGTCAAGTTTCGGATGGGGCACATGATAAAGTTGCTTCCCAACTTGCCACCCTAGAGTCAGTCTCCAATTCGTCCATGATGTTGCTGTCCCATGCAACCAAAGGAGCAGCTAGAGCTGTGCGTGCAGGCATAGTTATGAGACGTCACACCTGGATGCACATTTGTGACCTCGCGGACTCCTTCATGTCTTCCTTTTTAAATGCCACTTTTTTACATGCCCCTATCGAACCATCAGCTTTGTTCGGTGCTAAGGACAAGGATACATTTGCCAGGTGTGAGCAGGATGGGAAGACCTTGTCTGCCATGGGCCTGCATTTTTCCAAACCTCAGCGCTCCTTCTCCAGTAGCCAGAGAAGTAGAAAGATGTGGCACAAGAGGTCTCATGGTCCTTTCTGTGAGGCACGTGGCGAGGACTCCCCCAGAGGCAGTGGGGGTTCCAATAATGGAAGAAGCACCTTTCAGGGCAGAGGGGGGTCCCTGAAATCGGGACTCCAGAGATTCTTTCTCAGGAAGACCATATCAGCACTCCTGAAGCACTGCCCGATTGCTTTCCTCTGGAAGCAGTTGGGCAGCATTTCTCTCTGCACCAAGCTGTCTGGCTCTCTATTACAAACCATCAGTGGGTGCAGTGAATAATTTCCAGAGGCTATTACATTCCCCTAATCTCTTATCCAAGACCTCCGAAATCCCTTCCCGATGTTCCACTCAGTCAAAGAGAGGAGGCTGCTTCCAAAATACGAAAGCTATGTCAAAAACGAGTCATCCAACAGGTCCTCCCAGACCAGTGCGGATCAGGGTTTTACTCAAGATTCATTTTAGTGCCAAAGAAGACTGGGGACTGGAGGCCCATTTTGGATCTCAGCCAGCTAAACAAATCAGTGGTTCAGACCAAGTTTCGCATGGTCACAATTCAGTCCATCCTCCCCTTTCTGCAGGAGGGTGTGTGGATGTGCTCGTTAGACCTCTGGGATGCATATTACCACATCAAAATGGACAAGTGCTCCAGGAGTCTCCTTCACTTCCAGCTGGGAGCCAATAACTACCAATTCAGAACCCTGCCATTCGGTCCCTCGACGGCCCCAGAGTGTTCATGACATGCCTAGCAGTGGTCACAGCTCATCTAAGACTTCAGGGATTCCAGGTGTTTCCGTATTTAGACGATTGGCTCCTCTCTGCCCCCAAGTGCCTTCTGGTCAGGGCCTTCCACTACACTCTAGTACTAGCAGAGTCGCTGGGCATCACCATCCCCTGGGAAAAATCCAACCTTCAGCCCTCACAGCAATTGGAATTTATAGGGGCAGTATTCAACACTCAATCAAGTCTGGTCTCTCTTCCCCCTCACAGGCTTCCGAGATTAAGGGCACAAGTTCAAGTGATACTCTGTCGAAGAAAGGTGTCTGCAAGAGAAGTTCTTCAGGCTCTGAGGTCTATGGCGGCAGCCATCCCAATTGTTCCCCTAGCCAGATTACACATGAGACTGCTACAATGACTCCTTCCGTCCCAGTGGATATCCAATATTCATCCCCTGAGCTCACAGATTCTCATCACCAACACCTGCAAACAAGATCTCCTCTGGTGGATGAGTACAGATGAAAATCTTTGGTCTCGCCCCTTCCAGGCTCCCCAACCCAGCACCATGGTGACCATGGACACTTCCCTGATAGGGTGGGGAGGCCACTATCAGGGAACGTCAGTCCAAGGCATGTGGTCCAGCATAGAGGTCAACTTGCATATCAATGTTCTGGAGTTAAGAGTGGTGCTATTGGCGTTGCAAGCATTCCATCCGCTCCTTCTGTCCATTGTCATATGTCCATTGTCTGGTACATAAACAGAGAGGGACCAAATCCTACCACCTATGTCTCAAAGCCATGAGAATCTGGCATTGGGCGATAGCTTCTAATCGCTTTCTGATCGCAACGCATATCCCAGGGAGCAGATGCATCCTCTGTCCTCATGAGTGCTCTCTCAGTCCATGTGTGACAGCAGAAATCTTCAGCTGTTGAGGCCAGCCGTGCTGCGATCTTTTCACCTCCCCCTCAAACACAAAATGCAGCAGCTACTTTGCCCTCCCTCCCCCTCACGGGAGTCACCGAGAGAAGCTATGATTCAAGATTGGCCCGCAGGTCTCCTTTATGCTTATCCTCCGATACCTCTGATCCCCCTTTTTTAAGGAAAGCTATTCGGTTGAGAAGCAAAGTGATCCTCATTGCTCCATTCTGGCCTCGTCAAGTGTGGTTTCCCTTCCTCTGACCTCATCTGTTGCAACCTCCTTGGATCCTAGACACTCGTGAGAACCTCATATCTCACCCACAAGGGCTGACTCCACTGAATCTATCCACTCTCAAGCTGACGGCTTGGTTTCTCCACTTCTGTTAGTTGCCAGGCAGGAAACCCTGTCCTCATCTGTCCATGATATTATCCTGGCCTCCCGTAAGCAATCCACCAGAAAACTTTTCAGGGACAAATGGAAAAGATTCTCTGTCTGGTCCGATAATCGGAAGCTAGATTCTGTTTTCAGCTCCTGTAGCTACTATTCTTCATTACCGTGCTGAGTTGTTTGACAATGGTGCATCACCTTCCACCATTAGAGTCCATTTAGCAGCTATTTCCAACTTCCGTAATGGTTCAGATGGAGTCCTGCTTATTTCCACCCAACTTTGCAAGACATTCCTCAAGGGAATTTTCCACAGCAGACCTCCCATCAGGCAGCCGGTGGAGGCATGGAATCTCTATCGGGTTCTCCATTCTCTCTCTCTACCCCCTTTTGAGCCTACTGCGACATGTGATCTAAAGTTCCTGTCATGGAAATCCTTGTTTCTGGTAGCGGTCACTTCAGCCAGACAAATATCTGAGTTGCAAGCCTTATGTATCAAGAGCCCTTATCTGACCTTCCATAAGGACAGAGTATCACTTCGTACTAATTCATCCTTTCTCCCCAAGGTGGTTTCCGACTTTTCTATTAACCAGTCCATTGAGTTCCCTGTATTCTTTCCAAATTATTCAAACAAGGGAGAATCATCATCTTCTTTTGGCTGTTCCCGTTAGGAGTCGCCACAGCAGATCACCTGTTTCCATTTCTTCCTCTCCTCTGCATCTTGCTCTGTCACACCAACCACCTGCATGTCCTCTCTCAACACATCCATAAACCTTATCTTAGGCCTTCCTATTTTCCTGTTACCTGGTAGCTTCATCCTTAGCATCTTTTTCCCAATATACTCAGCATCCCATCTCAGCATATGTCCAAACCAACGTAATCGTGCCTCTCTGGCATTGTCTCCAAATCTTCCAACCTGGGCTGACCCTCTAATATACTTATTCCTAATCCTGTCCACCCTCATCACACCCAGTGCAAATCTTAACATCTTTAATTCTGCCACATCCAGCTCAAACTCCTGCCTTTTTGTCAGTGCCACTGTCTCCAACCCATATAACATAGCTGGTCTCACTACCTTCTTGTAGACCTTCCCTTTCACTCTTACAGGTACTCGCCTGTCAGAAATCACTCCTGACACTCTTCTCCACCCACTCCATCCTGCCTGTACTCTCTTCTTCACCTCTCTTCCACACTCACCTTTACTCTGAACTATTGACCCCAAGTATTTAAACTCATCCACCTTTGCCACCTCTACTCCTTGCATCCTCACCATTCCTCTATCCTCCCTCTCATTCACACACATATATTCTGTCTTAGTAATGCTGACCTTCATTCCTCTTCTCTCTAGAGCATATCTCCATCTCTCCAGGGTCTCCTCCACCTGTTCCCTACTCTCACTACAGATCACAATGTCATCTGCAAACATCATAGTCCACGGGGACTCCTGTCTGATCTCGTCTGTCAACCTGTCCATCACCATTGCAAATAAGAAAGGGCTCAGAGCTGATCCTTGATGTAACCCCACCTCCACCTTAAACGCATCCATCACTCCCACCGCAGACCTCACTGCTGTCACACTACCCTCGTACATATCCTGTACCACTCTTAAGTACCTCTCTGACACTCCTGACTTCCTCATACAATACTACAACTTCTCTCTAGGCACCCTGCTATATGCTTTCTCTTAGTCTACAAAAACACAGTGCAACACCTTCTGACATTCTCTGTACTTCTCCATCAACACTCTCAGAGTAAAGATCGCATCTGTAGTGCTCTTTCCTGGCATGAAACCACACTGCTGATCACTAATCATCACGTCCCTTCTTAACCTTGCTTCCACTACTCTTTCCCATACCTTCATGCTGTGACTGATCAGTTTAATCCCTCTGTAGTTACTACAGCTCTGCACATCACCCTTATTCTTAAAAATTGGTACCAAAACGCTTTTTCTCCATTCCTCAGGCATCCTCTCACTTTCCAAGATTTCATTAAACAATCTGGTTAAAAACTCCACTGCCATTTCACCTAAACACCTCCATGCTTCCACAGGTATGTCATCTGGGCCAACAGCCTTTCCATTCTTCATTCTCTTCATAGCTATCCTTACTTCATCCTTGCTAATCCATTGTACTTCATGATTCACTATCCCTACATCATCCAACCTTCTCTCCCTCTCATTCTCTTCATTCATCAACTCCTCAAAGTACTCTTTCCATCTCCTCAACACACTCTCCTCGCTTGTGAGTATGTTTTCCTCATTATCCTTATCACCTTTACCTGCTGCACATCTTTCCTAGCTCGGTCCCTCTGTCTAGCGAATCGGTACAGGTCATTTTGTCCCTCCTTAGTGTCCAACCTTTCATACAACTCTTCATATGCCTTATCCTTGGCCTTCGCCACCTCTCTCTTTGCCTTGCACCTCATCTCCTTATACTCCTGTCTACTTTCTTCATCTCTCCGACAATCCCACTTTTTCTTTGCCAACCTCTTTCTCTGTATACTCTCCTGTACTTCCTCATTCCACCACCATGTCTCCTTGTCGTCCTTCCTCTGTCCAGATGTGATACCAAGCACCTTTCTAGCCGTCTCCCTTACTAGCTCTGCTGTAGTTACCCAGCTATTTGGTAACGCTTCACTGCCACCTAGTGCCTGTCTTAACTCATCCCTGAACTCCACCTCACAATTACCCTTTTTCATTTTCCACCATTTGATCCTTGGTGCTGCCCTCACACTCCTCCTCCTCTTCTTGATCACCAACATCATCCTACAAACCACCATCCTATGCTGCCTATTCTCCGGTCACCACTTTACAGTCTCCAATCTCCTTCAAACTGGCCGTCCTACATAAGATATAATCCACCTGTGTGCATCTTCCTCCACTCTTGTATGTCACCCTATGCTCCTCCCTCTTGTTAAAATACGTATTCACCACAGTCATGTCCATCCTTTTCATAAAATCCACTACCATCTGACATTCTGCATTCCTTTGTTTAACACCATACCTACCCATCACTTCCTCATCCCCTCTGTTCCCTTCACCAACATGCCCATTGAAATCTGCTCCAATCACCACTCTCTCGCCACTTCATCCAATTCACAACAAAATTTTTCTTTCTCATCCATTGCACACCCAACTTGTGGAGCATATGCACTAACAACATTCATCATTACACCATCAATTTCCAGCTTCATAAACATCACTGTATCCAACACTCTTTTCACCTCCAAAACATTCTTAGCATACTGTTACTTTAGAATAACTCCTACGCCATTTCTTCTCCCATCCACACCATGATAAAACAATTTGAACCCACCTCCGATACACCTAGCCTTACTCCCCTTCCATCTGGTCTCTTGCACACACAATATACCAACCTTCCTTCTGTCCATCATATCAGCTAGCTCTCTCCCTATACCAGTCATACTGCCAACATTCAAAGTTCCGACCCTCACTACCACAGTTCTAGCCTTTCTCCTCTCTTCCTGCCTTCGGCCATGTCTTCCGCCTCTTCTCCTTCGGCCAACAGTAGCCCAATTTCCGCCATCACCCTGTTGGCTAACAGTACTGGTGGCGGTCATTGTTAACCCGGGCCTCGACCGATCCGGTATGAAAATATTTATTGGTGTCTGCATGAAATGATTTGGCGAACTTTTACGCTGGATACCCTTCCTGACGCAACCCTCCCCATTTATCCGGGCTTGGGACCGGCACAAAGAAATGCACTGGCTTGTGCATCCCCAGTGGCTGGGTTATTCAAACAAGGGAGAATACTGCCTACATTCATTGGATGTTCATAGACAATTACTTTTCTACCTGGACAGAACTTTCCTTTTGCAAGTCAGACCAACTTTTCATTTCCTTTTCTGGTCCTAGAATGGGGTGTGCAGTATCTAAAGTTACTTTGTCAAAATGGCTCAGGGATTGCATTGGCTTCTCATATTTGCTTAAATGAATCTAAGCGTGATCAAATCAAAGCTCACTCAACTAGGGCTATCGCAGCATCGGTTGCCTTACACTCTAGGGCCTCCATGGATGATATCTGTGCAGCAGCCATTTAGGCTAAACCCCATACCTTCATCAAGCATTACAAATTGAATCTGATCTCCAGGGGAAGAGCGGCCTTTGGCTCAGTGGTTCTCAGAAATGTTCTCCCATAAATTTTTGAAGCTAAGAACACTACGAGAATGAGTTCCCAGTTACCAAGAGTAGGCACCTCAAAATGTGGCAGGTGCAAACAATGCACCAACATCTTTGATGGACCTAATTTATTTATTACTTCGAGGAACTTTTTGTTTGATCCGAACTTTTCTACTAACTGTGGCAGCAAAGGGATTGTATACTTGGGTATCTGTATCTCCTGTACCAGTTTTTACATTGGTAAAACAGAAAGACCTTTAAGGAGAAGGATATACGAGCATTTATATGAAATTTCAAAACAAAAGGAATCAAATGCTCTTTATAAACACTCCCTTGTTTGCAACAACTTCAAGTTTAAATTCCTAGTACTAGAACAGGTACCTCCCGATCCCAGGGGTGGTGACTGGGAAACGGGTTTAGAGTACAGGGAACTCTAATGTCAATTGAAACTTGAGGCCAATAGGAGTCCAGGTTTGAATGAAAATATAAGTATAAGTAGTGTACTTAAAATTAGAAGAGCACGTTTATAGGCCAGGACAGCGAGATTTTATTACAGAAGGAACATTAGAAGTATTGTACTAAGGCAACTGCTAGACATTTCACTTGGAATGTAGCAGTTAATAAAAAATATATATAGCACACATATAAATATGTCTCCGACAATTTTACATTTTTAACAATCTTAAACGAGTCTACGACATTTGTTTGGATACATATATTTTCTAAGTATGATTTATTATGGTTTTAGAACAATAGTTTGTAAGCAACCTTTTAAGAAGTCACATCTGTTTTAGATTTTGGTTCCGTACAGAGTCACACAAAATTAAAAATTAACATTGGTTTAGTTATTTCCAGTTTTGACTTTTTTGACGTGTAAAACTTCAGATAAACACGAAACTTTGGATCTACGGACATGTATTATTTATTCTGTGTTTTGTAGTATTTTTAACTAAACTCAAGCAAGAGTTTTTAAGTTAGGGGTATTTCTCCCTTAAATGTATTGTTAATGAACTGCAATTAAATGGTATTCAACCAATTATGTAATTTAAAACAACCCATATAAAGGGTTTGGTTTTAATCAACATTTCATTGCAACTTGAAAAAGCCTGACACACAGTCAGGCGAAAGCGCTTGTTTTAAATAAAGTTATTTTTCGCTAATACTTTGGATCCTCGAGATTCCTTACTTTGGAATATTTACTGTCTTGGTTTTGCCTGGGACTCTACTTGGAATTAAGGGAGAATACTGCCTTCATTCATTGGATGTTCATAGACAATTACTTTTCTACCTGGACAGAACTTTCCTTTTGCAAGTCAGACCAACTTTTCATTTCCTTTTCTGGTCCTAGAATGGGGTGTGCAGTATCTAAAGTTACTTTGTCAAAATGGCTCAGGGATTGCATTGGCTTCTCATATTCGTTTACGAATGAATCTAAGCCTGATCAAATCAAAGCTCACTCAACTAGGGCTATCGCAGCATCGGTTGCCTTACACTCTAGGGCCTCCATGGATGATATCTGTGCAGCAGCCATTTAGGCTAAACCCCATACCTTCATCAAGCATTACAAATTGAATCTGATCTCCAGGGGAAGAGCGGCCTTTGGCTCAATGGTTCTCAGAAATGTTCTTCCATAAGGGCCACCCAGATTCTCCAAGTAGCTTGGGATTCTGTCCCATCAGTGATGACTACGAAGAAGATTAACAACTTGAGTTAAAGAAGTTATGTCTTACCATAACGTTCCATCTGAGTTGTTGATCATCTTCCAGTCATCACACCCTCCCGACCCACCAAAGGCTCCTGGCGGATCTACTGGGTCTTTGTGGTGTTTTAGGGATTCTGAGCAGAGATGGCCTCTGACTTTCTGTTTTTTCTATATTTTGCATGCAAACTCGATCTGAGGTAACTGAGTGAAGAGCATTGTGGGTAGCAGCTTAGCTCAAGAGTTTTTGGTGCACACAAGCTTGGTATAAGGCTGACTTGCTTCCGAGGGCTCGGAACAGAACCCATCAGTGATGACTGGAAGAAGATCAACAACTCAGATGGAACGTTATGGTAAGACATAACTTCTTTTTTCTGCATCTTAGCTGAAAGAAAATGGCAACTGGGTTTTGTTTTTTTTTGGTTAATTTTTACTTATTTTTATTTTTTACCCATTATTTTATATTCTGTGGTGCTTTATTGTAGATAGCATGATAACTTTGTGAAGAAAGCAGGTTTTATGCTGGTTACATTCTGCAATGCTAATTTTGAATTTTTCACTTGCATACTGTATGACCGAGTAAATCTATGCTCCATCTCATATTTCCTAATAAAATCTTAAAACAAGCATGTACAGAGAATATTTTACTTAGTAATTATGCATTAATGTCTCTTATTAGCGAGATTTTGTCAGTTCTAGAACAGAGGAGTGTTTCTGATTTGCTATATTACTAAGGTAGATCTAGAAGAGATCACAGAGGCAGCAATATCCTACACCTGGTCATTACCAACATGGGCGACCGGTATTCCACACCAGAGGTCAGTTCCTCATTGGTCAGATCTGACCACAAGCTAATCACCGTAGACATCCACATCTCGCCCCCACCCCCATTAGAAAAAACACAGTAAAAAACTTCTCCAAAGCTAACTTTGCACTTCTTAAGACAGAAGTGGCAAACTTCATGACACCCATGCAGACGGACAATAGAGGTACGACTGCTGAATCTTACACAAATGCACTTTATAAGCACTTACATGAGTGCATGGATTGTACTATCCCTAACAGAACCAAGATGCTATCCTCCAAAAAGGAAGCCAATCTGGTGGTCCTCTGCCATAAACAAACTCTACAACAGAAGAAAGAAACTGTTGCAAAAAAGAGTAAAATCCCATGACTGGAGGAGCTCCCTGGTCAGCCTCAGTAAGAAGCTGAGATCCCTCATAAAATCCTCCAAAACTAATTATGAAAACAAAATTGCCACTGACTCTAAAGACAACCACAAAGCATTCTATAGCTATGTCAAGAATCTCAATGGCAACACTCAGATCTGCTCTGAGTTACAGCACAATGGCACTAAATATACAGAACCAACTGATATTGCCAGCATCTTGGCAGATAGGTTCAGTGCTAACTTTACCCCCCTCTCACCCCCTAGAGGGCCCATCTGTATACTGGAAGAATGCAAAGTTACTGTAATCATGGCTGCACAAGTAAAAAATACACTCTCCAAAGCCAAGAACACAGCATCCATGGGACCTGACAATATCCCAGCCTGTGTTCTACACAAACTACAAAACGAACTGGAACCCCACCTAAGTACCATGTTCAATCATAGCCTCACCTCAGGCTTTGTGCCCACTGAATGGCGCACCGCAAAGGTTATTCCACTCCACAAAGGGGGACCCACGACAGACCCCAGGAACTACCGCCCCATTAGCCTGACGAGCCTGGTCTCCAAGGCCATGGAACGTATCATCATGAAACTCACAAACAAAGACATTGGTAATCTCCAGACTCTGGACCCCACCCAGTTCGGGTTTGTAAAAGGCAGATCATGTCTCCTAAACCTGATGGACTTCTTTGAAGCAGTCACCAAAGCCATAGATGAGGGTAAGGTGGTTCACACAGCCTATCTAGATCTCACCAAGGCTTTTGATGCCATCCCCCATTCTGGAATTATAGATAAACTCGCTAAACTAGGTATAAATCCCTATGTCACAGGATGGGTTGCCAACTGGCTCATGGACAGAACCCACACTGTTTAAGTAGCAGACTCCAAATCCGACTTCAGACCAGTGACAAGTGGAGTACCACAGGATTCAGTCCTGGGTCCTCTCCTGTTTGGTATTTACTTCTCTGAAGTACAGGCTAACACAGAAGGTCTTTGGCTAATGAAGTTTGCAGATGACTGCAAACTGGGAGCCATAATTAAAACTCCTAACAATGTGGGCATCCTACAAAAGGGCCTCACTGAGACAGATGCCTGGTGTCAAAGCCATGGCCTCAAGCTCAATGCCAAAAAGTGCATTGTCATCCCCTTTGGTAAAAACTCTGTACTCATGAACTACCACATAGGTGGTAGTCTACTTAACACCGAAAGTGTGATGAGAGACCTTGGGACACAGGTGGACAGTAGTCTCTCCTTTGATAATCACATCGCCACAGTGGTCAAGAAATCCTTCTGCATGGCACACCTCATCACAAAAGGTTTCTCATCCAGAAAAAAAGTTGTCATTGTTCCCCTCTACTCATCACTCATTAGACCCATTATAGAGTACAGCGCCCCTTTTGGTATGTACCTCACAAGACATCTACAACAACTGGAGAGGCCACAGAAATACCTCACAAAGAGGATTACTGGCCTCAAACAGATACCCTACTCAGACTGTCTCAGAAAACTCCAGATTTACTCCGTTGCATATTGCCTTCTCAGAGGCGATCTCTGCTTAACATACAAAGCTATGTCAAACCCAGAGCTGTTGGACATGCTCCACTTAAAGAAATCCCAATCTCTCCGAACTACACGCTGTAGGGACCTAAACCTTGTCACCACAATAAACAGAGCATGCTGGACGGATAGATTCCTGTCCCAGAGACTTCCCATACTCTGGAACAGACTACCTGTCTATGTCAAACAGAGCTCCTCATTAGCACTCTTCAAGAAAAATCTTGATGATTGGATGGGAAATAGGAAATTCACCCCGGGGATCACTTCTATGGCTCTGCTCGACAGGGGCACAGGAAAATAATTTTCTTGGGTGGCGAAAGCCAGGATACCTTTTTGGCTAGGTTTATATAGGCCCTAGGGCCAATAGCCTAGTACCTACCTATGAACAAGAGATACAGAGTAAAAGCTAACATTTTCTTCTTCAAATTTAGTGAGGTATACCATCCATAACAGCAACATCATTAAATAAATGGAATTTACTTTTGCAGATTTGAAGAATGTCCTATCAAGAACACATACAGTTACCATAGAAGGAAAAGATATTCCAATTACAGTGAGTCGATATGAAGAAGAAGAAGAAGAAAATGTTGACAAGAAACCTGTTCAGAAAAAAAGTGCTAGTAAAAAAGAAGTTGTCCAGATGCCAAGCTTAAAGGTATATGTAACCTTGCAATCAAACGTGATAATTTTAAGCCCTACTGTTTGGACATTTTTGCTAAGATTCAGTATGTTTGCATGCAGTAATGTATAATGCAGTAGTATAATGTTCTTTTATATATTTTCCTGCCATTTTAGGTTTGCCAGGCATCACAGCTTAGCTCAGTCTTCCCTGAGCTAGCTAGCCATTTCCTTCTAATTCCCTCCAGTGCTTGACTCGTTGTAGAGGAATATAGCTTTGACTACAGTGTAGATGATATAAGCTTGACAAGTAGTTCTGGCACTGGAAGAAGCCAGATAGGGAGGATGACAGGGTGTGACCAGTGCTGGCTTACACATCCTAGAAGGAAGGGGTGGTGGTTATAGTCAGTCATTTACCACCACACAATTAGAAGTTTATGTAGCACCAAAATAGCCAGAACTAAGGACATGTGGTTGTAAATTCTTGACTGGTAATGGTATGGTGGTAAACCTTGTAACGTATGGGTAGAAACAAGCACAAATAAGGGAAGGTGTATGATGCCCTGCAGTGATGTGGATGCTCACATCACCTAATAGGGCAGGGTTGGAGCTCTAATAGAAATGTCATCATTGCTGGGATGCCATTATGGGCAGAAAACACCTCCATGGCTAAATGGATGATGGCTCCGCTAGTTGTCTATTGCCCTAATAGGGATATCTAGTACACGTGAATAAATGGGTTCAAAACACATTTGAAGGAGGCTTGATTATCAGCAGGCATAGAGGCAGAAAGAGTATTTAAAAAAGTGTGGATCTACACTCCTGTACCCTGTAAATATTTTAATAATCTCCAAGCTCACATTCGTTTGGAGGAAGGGACATTTCCCCCATTGCTACTGCAGTGACCATCCCAGCATTGTGTTCCTCATATGTGATTCTCTCTCAAGTTTCCTTGTAATCATCCTGTCAGTTAACCACTGGATCACTGTTGACATTGTAAAATGAAATAAACTGCTTAACTTTCCAGATCTGCAGTGTCGGCACTCAGCAAAGTAGACTGTACTGCTGCATATACGCGTGCCCCTAAAACACACTACAAGTAGTACACATGCTAATGCAGTTTTCATTTCTACTAATCAGATACAACAGTTAAATTAGCTCTTTCTCTCTCTCTCACTCACATGCTCTCTCATTCTTAGAATTTTGAATTTGACATCTCCTTTCATTTGAATAGACACACCCTTGCATCTCTGCTGAGTTACTGAAAAAAGAGGTTGAACTGCAAAATGTTTTCATTTAGACAATCAACCAAGAAAAATGTGATTTCACAGTATCAGCATCGTTGTAGTTCACATATGTTTCACCAGCCTCTTACTTCCCTTTCCATGTACATGGATCCAAAGTAGGTGGTAGGGAAATGGAAGTATGGTACTGTATGCTTTTCTAGGTATGATGGAGAAATTAGGTATGCTCACGTATTTTGTATGCATCATAAAGAATCTTAGTAAGCTAAAATTTAATATAGTTGTATTTTTCCAACACGTTTATTAACTTCACATAGTACACAGTGACATAGATATACGTATAGTTATGATACAGTAAACAAAGCATTTCATAGATTTTCCTTTTCATGCATTCTACATCTATGGTTTATTAACATTACTTCGATTGCACATGTCATGCCCTCCCTGAAATTTTACTCCTCCTCATGAACACTGTTCTGTATATACTTTTCTCACAGATTCTTTTTATTTCTGTGGTTTGCCCCTTCCCCTTTTAAAGATTTCAACTCCAATTCATTTATGTCCTTTAAAGTATTCAATCATTTTGTTATAGTTGGTTTAGCTTTTGATTTCCATTTCCTAGTAACTGTGTTTTTGGCAGCTAACAGCATTACATGTAGTAGGGCCTTATTTTGTCTAGGCTGTTCAGTTTTTATATCACATCTCTAAAGAATAATTTCTTTAGTTACAGTAATTTGCTCTCCCAGCATTCCTGATGAAGTACCCTGTTCTGAATTTTTAAATACGCCAATGAGAATGGTATACATTGCTAAAAAACATATTCCCAAGTATGCTAAATAACATATTCCCAAGTATCCCTGTCTCTTTCTATCAATCCTCTAAGAATTGCTGTCTGTAGAAAAAATTCTCCAAAGTTTACTTATGGTATAAAATACCTATGCAAATACTTCCATGCAAAATTCTGAACCTTCTAGATGTTGTATATTGGGAAGGCATATTAATACCCACCAGTTGTTCCTTTGCATACTGCCTTTCCATTTCCCTTTTGTAGTCTTTTTATAACGTCTTCTGATTGCTTCTTAAACATTATTAGGCATTATTTTTATGCCCTATTAATTGTTCTTTTTTTAAACACAGCTTCTTTTCTAGACTCCGTTATAAAGACGGACATAAATGGTCTTTTATTTAACATTCCCCATATCCTTTTCTCTTTGCCTACACTCTGTTATCTGTTATAGTAGTTTTAGGTGCCCCTTAGTACTGAATGTCTGCTTTTATTGTCTTTTTTATTCTGTTCTATCACTATTGGAGCTCCTCTTGCAATTAATTTGAATGCTCATCTTTTTCTTTTTCCCAGGTATTCCACTAAACATGTTCAGTTCTTTCCATTTGTGTCTTCTGTAGCATTGCTATTTGCACTCTACGTTTTTTAATATAGTTCACTACTCTTTTTTTTATATATATCTGTAAGACCATTGACATTTAAAGACAATAGAGAAAGTGTCATTATGTTAAAAAGTTGTTACCCACCTTTTATGAGTATCAACTTTTTTGTTAAGTGTCTAGTTCCAGCTTTTGTGTTACATGCATACACCATTTGGCAGGTTGATCTTTTATACAGTTGTTTCTTGTCATATCCATTTGAGCTTATGTCACATCTTACAGAACTTTTTATTTTATTGAAAACACTCAAAAAATATCACCCTGGTACATCCTTAAAACCTATAAACCTAATACTAACACATACAAATATGTAAATATTCCTAATAGGAACAGTTGCCTCAAACTGCTAGCCATACTCACAGACTCATGAATAGGAAAACACTTGAATGTTTTCAGAAAACGGTATCTCCTAGCTGTTGCTACTTATCAGATTGTCTCCATGGAGGCATGAGGACCAGATACAGGGTTGCTACTACAAGCATTCATTTATTTGCTAGAGAAAAAAGCTTTGTAATATTCACTGTTCTTTGTCATTTAATTGCTTTCTCTTAAAACTTTTTCCTAACCAAGCCAAGGCCTTTATCCAGCTATTCCCCTATGTAAGAATGGGAAGAAGCAAAACTGATTTTTCATTTATCATGCCCTTTTGACCAAACCTTTTTTTTAAACATCACAGTGCCTACATTTCTTAAAACTGAACAAGGAGAAAGACAGAAGAAGGGAGAAACAGGGGCACCTGTTTACTTTAGTATCCCCATTACACTTGACAATAACTGAGAAAACTTTATGCCATAAAGAGAAAATCATGCACTATAACAATATTACTATTAACAACAAAATCTTATTTTACTTAGTTAACTCTCTCCCTACTCTTCCCCTCTCCTAGGTGTTTTTCCAAAGATTAATGACATGAAGTAAGATATATGCTTTAGAGTCCCCTACAAGTTTAACAAAGTCAAAAGGCCAATATTTGCAGGTTTTCTTGTTCTGGCATGTTTCACAAATAGAATTAATGCTTTGTAATCCCACATCTGTTTGTCAGTTTCCAAGTAGATGGTTTTATTCCTGTTTATCTCCACTCCAAACCCTGTCTCTGCTTTATTTTCAACTTACTCTTGGTTCTTCTAGTCAACTCTTGTGCATTCTTCTGCTTTTTTAAACATTTTCTTTTGAAACAATGAAAAATGATTCACTGGCACAGTTTCTATGTAGTCTTTATTAGCAGGAGAACAAGAAGCAGACTTTTCTTTTGTTTCACAACTCACCTTTTGTTGGACAAACTTTTGTATTTCCTCCTTAGCAAGTTATGTATCAAAAATTATTTTGTTCCACCAGTAAAGATATAAAGATAACTTGCTACAGCAGTTTGAATCTAATGCCTGCTTCTCGACATTTCCTAAATAGCGGAATAAATTCACTCCTCTTCTGCCTAGTGTACAATGAGTAATAATTTTCCACAAACACTCTTGTTATATCCCACTTTTAGTACTTTGTCCTTCTACCACAATTTTGTCAGAATCAGCTTTTCCTGCTGGTAGGAATACATCTTTCCTATTACAGTTCTATGTTGCTTTCTCATAGCCAGGTATGGAGCATACACACTATATGCCCTTTCAATTAACAACTCCTGCTGTGGAATACTAGTCCATTTGCTTATTTGTGCTTTCATAAAATTAATACAGTCTGTTCCTTCTAGCTTCTGGTACAGCAGAAAATCTCAGGTTTTTCCTATGTGCTCTGTCCTCTAATTCTATTATTTTTTGTAACTCTTCTTGAGCAGTTTCATATTCAGCCAGCCTTTTCTTCATTTCTATCTCTGATTTTTGAAGTTTTATCTCCTCATCTGAATATCTGTTTAAAGCTTCTTCCATTTTTTCAGCCTTTTGTTGTTTGAGTTGATATACTCAGTCAGTGTTTCATTTGTTTTAATCAGCTCTGAGTGCATTTGGCTTATTTTCTACTCTAGGTTATTGGAAGTCATGTCTTATCAAAGCTGGAGCTTGCAGTGCTTTTTACTTAACAGCTGCAAAATTCTTCCCAGTCAGTGTTTTTTTCTCACCTTGTATGATTGATTTTCATTCGGGTACTCTGAATTTCTTTTTTTGCTAGCATCCAGGCAATGCACTTACTAGCCAGTCACTGAAATTTACGCAGAAGTACAAGTCTACTGACTCTCCTGAGTTTCTGTTTTCACACTGGGAGAGCTAGAATTAATCTGTTACTCAAAGTGCAGCCATCTTTGGAAGTCCTTGTAGTGATCCCTTTTGGTAAAATCTCCTTTCACCTTTCTCAGGTTGGTTTAGTTCTCAGAATTTGTTCATCTGTTTTGTTAATATAGTATTATTTGTGGTTGTTACTGTTCTTGTTAAGGACCTGAATCTAAAATCCTACTCTCTGCTTACTTTGTGACCTCTCCCCCATTTCAGTATAATTTCTTTCCACTTTGATTGTAGTCTTCTGCTTTTGTTATGCATAAACTTTAACTCTGTAACTTTAAAATATCCCTTCAAATCTGGTAATCATTGCTCTGAAAAACAACTTATCACACTTAACTCATGCCTCATTCCCTTCCAAAGAAATTCTGAAATTTCTGTACTGATTATGGTCCACAACTTCTGTGAGTGATAAAAAATATGCCTAACTTATATATAATATTAAAGAGATTAGAAAATATTTCATTGCTTGTACCTTATGATCCATATCCATTGTCAACAACTTCCAACTGGTCATTTTTTTTATTTTGTAGTCTCTTCCTACATACATATTCTTAGCTGTCATAACAGTCTTGTTTTAATCCAAGCACCCAAGTGCTTTCTCTTGTCATGTCCCCATAAGTATAGGTATTGCTGAAGTGAACAAATTAGTGTGTGAAGACTTAGTTTACCTCTGATGTTTTTCTTTTTTTTCATTTATTTTATATCCTGAAAAAATTGAAACTACTAAAATGGTTCCACCACACTGGAATATCCTTTTCTGGACTTAAGTACAAAATAATATCATCTGCAAGGAATGTTTTTTTTTTTTTTTTTTTTTTTTAGTAACATACTAGTTATACCGTAAAATTTATGAGTCCCTTATGTTTTTTTGCCAGCAGTTCTAAGTGTAAGGCAAATAGGAAAGTGGAGGGTTCACTCTTGCCTGATTCCTCTCTTCAAACACAGCTTGTCAGATCGGAATCCTCCTACATTAATTCTTGCCTGTGACCCTTCATATATCTTCATAATTAACCCAATTATTCAGTGATGAAATGCAAATGCTGACTTTGCCCTATTCATAAAATCCAACTGACTCTGTTAAATGACTTATGTTGAAGACCCGCCAGTAATAATAGATTGGTTCTGCACTCTGCTTCCCTCTGGATCATTATCATTCAGTTAATGTTGTCAAATGTTTGAGTTCTCTCCACAAAACCACACTGATCTATATCTGTGAGTTTTGGCATCACCTTAGTCATTCTCTTAACTAGAATAGACATAAGTACTTTATAATCATGGTTAAAAATTGAAATTGATTTATATGAGGTTAAGTTTAAAGGGTATGTACCCCGTTTGGTTAGTACAGCCACCACATATTTCTTTTAGTTTGATGATGAAAGTACTTTCTGGATGTTCTGAAGTTTTTGAATAAATTTGTATATATTTATTATTTATTTATTTATTTATTTTTTTGTGCTTATACAGTGTTCAATCTGTTTATCAGTAGAAGTTGTTTTTACAGATTGGATCTAAGATGAGTAGTCAATCCGAATCGAGTTTTATGGATTTGCCATCACTGTTCACACCGCATGATATACCTAATGGCTCCATTGTTCTCAATCAAGAAGGCAATGTAAGTACATTGCACAAGACTGCTGGTAATCCTTTATCTGTTGGCATATCTGGACTGGTGTTTTGAACACACAGAGATGAAATTCTGACAGATTGTTTGGCTGTCCCTTTCAACCTGTTTGGAGATGCTGTTGGTTCTAAAGTTGGAGAAACAGACATTAGCCTTTCTGAGTACTTTGTGCTTTCAGAGAAGGATCTGATAAAGTTAAAGTGCTTGCAATGGGACATTTGAATTTTTGAGAGTAGTATTGCAGCCAGAAAAGTGCCGAAAGGGCTGAGGATCAATAAGATGCTGATTGGTCATGATTTGCCGAAGGAACTCATTGATAAGTGGATTGAGCTCAACCAAAAGACCGGTATGGAGTATATGGTGATTCTGATAAGTGGATTGAGCTCAACCAAAAGACCAGTATGGAGTATATGGTGATTCTGATTGGTTACTACAACCAGAAAGTTCATGAGCTCAGTGATTCCATTAAAGTGAGTTATTTTAAGCTTAAAGAAGAAACTACGGTTAAGAACTTTGATACTAAATTTTGTCTTATACAAGACAAATTGATAAAAGAAAATGAGATCTTGAAAAAAAGAAAGTTTAAAAAAGTTTGAGAGAGACCGTGCTATGAAGAGTGTGTGGTGTATCCAAGAAATGAGGGCCGTCAAGACAGTAGCAGTCAACAGTGTTGAACCATTTGTTGGCAACCAGGTGTCTTCTGATTTGTCAGAAGCAAATGTGGAAGTAAGGAGGTTGATGCATTTGGCTTGGAAGGAAGCAGAGGGTTTGAATCATGGTAAACCCACAGGCAAGGGTTTCATGAGAAAAGGAAAATGATAAGAGTTTTACAACTAAACTCACACTACCATGAAGGTGGTTGAAGTGGAATATTTTTTATTTCAGTGCTGCAAGAACTCCATACAACATAAATCCTTTCCTCATAGATTACGAGCACTTAACCCATATACTTAAAAGAACGATCCCCATGTAGCAGAAAATTCTTTGAATATGAAATACAACTTCAATAAATAAATAATGAATCTCCCTTCTATGTATTATGTTTATAGTCTATGAGGAAGCGCTTTAGGGTGTATGGCATTCTTGTAGCACTGAAATCAAAAGTATTCCATTTCAACCGCCTTTGTGGTATTGTTCATAAAATGATAGTTTCCCATTTTTTTCAGCCTGCAAATGTTTATCAGGATTTTGGAATGGGTGAGCATACATGGGTGCAGGTGGCAGCTGTTCAGAATGCAGAGAAGCAGGGAAAAGGCAAGCAATATCACAACAGCAATCAAAGATGGAGAGGGAGAAAAAGTGTGTGCAGAGATAAAGGGTATTTGTACTGATTTTGACTTTAAAATAGTTAACCTTTCGCAAAGGACGTTAGATTATAATGATGTTCAAGTACTGAAGGGCTGGACTTTTGTGCCTGTAGCGAGAGCAGAAATTTGTGACATTTTGAATAGTCTAAGGGACTATATAAGAAAATTAAATCTGAAGTTTATTTTTAAACAGGATAAATGTAATGTAAATAATCTGAGCACGTATAATCCACCACAGAGGCCTGAATCGGGAGCTTTTTTTAACAGTTGCAGAGAGACGAGTAAGAGAATTGCTGTGTAACAGGCCCATGGGTACGTTTTTTTTTTAATTTGAATAGTGAAGAGCATGCAGCTTTAGGAAGTTTGAAAAATGATGGTAACGTTTTAATTACTAAAGCAGATAAGGGACATGCTCTTGTTGTTTTAAACAGAGATTCTTATGTAAGAAAAAATTAATTGTATACTGCAGGACAATAGATTTTTTAGGAAGCACAAAAATAGAAGAAGGGAGTCCACAAAACAGGTATTTCCAAACACAGGTTTATTGAATCCAAACCGATTCAGCACTTTCGCCAGCAAGTCTGAAGGCAGTTATGCCAATGTTTTTATGGTAAGTTGGGAGAAGGAGTTCATTAAAAATAGCACATTTTATAAAAAAGTTTTATGTTATGGTTGTTTTATTGACTACCTCTTTTTAGTGTGGAGAGGTAGTTTGAATAATTTATCATTATTTATTCGACACCTAAATTCTGCCTGTGGTTATTTAAAATGTACTTCCTATTGTAGTTTAAGTCATCATCATCATCATTCTCTTTCGGCTTTTCCTGTTAGGGGTCGCCACAGCGGATCATCTCTTTCCATTTCTTCCTATCCTCTGCATCTTGCTCTGTCACACCAACCGCCTGCATGCCCTCTCTCACCACGTCCATAAACCTTATCTTAGGTCTTCCTCTATTCCTCTTACCTGGCAGCTCCATCCTTAGCATCTTTTTCCCAATATACCCATCATCCCTCCTCAGCACATGTCCAAACCAACGCAATCTCGTCTCTCTATCTATTACTGATAGTTTAAGTAATGTACATTATTTAGATGTTGAGGTTTTTAAAGAAGGGAATGAATTAAAAACCAAAACATATAAGGAAGAAGTACAAAATAATTCCTGTTTAGATTTTGGTAGCATGTATCCTTTAGGTATAAAATAATATAATAAAATGGCAGTTGAAAAGGATAAGTGATCTAACTGACAGTGATGAAGTATTTAGAAAAAGAAGGGGCATCTCTATGTTCTAAGTTGATGGCTGGGGGTTACCCAAAAGAGATGGTCAGGCAAAACTTTGAAGAGGTCAGCAATTCTCTCAAAACTAAGGATAGTGCAACTTTAGTAGTGAAGAAAAATAACTGGAATAATTATGTAATGGGGATGTTATTTCAATACTCCCTAGATGGGAACCAAATAAAATAAATTATAGGAGAGAATTGAACATTTTTAAGTAGTTTTCCTGATGTGAAAGTAGTAGTTGGGGAGGTACTGTTTTTGTAAACAAAAGAGGGAGAAATTTAAAAAAATTTTCAGGCCAAGTTGAATAATAGGAATTATAAGGAAAGTAAAAAGAGCCACGGTGGTGCAGTTTTTAGGGTTGTCGCCTCACAGCATGAGGCTCTCTGGTTTGATTCTTGTCCTGCAGTTAAGTGAGCTTTAAAGACATGCAGGTAGATGCATGTGTGTCTGCCTTCTGTGAAGGCTGGGCTCTGGGCTGGCAGCTCGACTCTGTAAAAACTCTACTGCCAATCAATCTGCGGACTGGTGATCCGCTGTGGTGACCCCTAACAAGGAAAAGCCAAAAGACATTGCTATAAGGAAGGTATAAAGGGAACATTTTAATGTTTTAATTGTAGGTATTGTGACATTTTGAAATTGGTTATTAATAATCTTAGGATTAATAACATGACATTTTTTATAAAAGGTTTTTATACATGCAAATTTAAGTATATAGTATATTTATCTATTTGCCCTCCTTGTCCTGTATATTATGTAGGGAGAACCAGAAGAGAATTGAACCGCAGGATATATGACCAATTGCATGTAAGGTTGCCACCCGTCATGTTGTCAGCGGGACACTCATGGGTTAAGCCACCTTATCCCGTTGCCCGCTGTATCAAGTAGTGGGGACCTGAAAAGTCCCGTTTTTGTGATCGCACTGAATTGCCGTGGAAAGGTCGCAATTACTTCCAGCTTTTTCACAGCAATTCAGTTATGTCACCAACCCAGACCTGCAGGCAAAGCTGCTGCCTGTTAGGTCCGGGTGCTTTAATTCATGCTGCAATTGGGTGCAATTCACGAAAGAGGTGGGGATTGGGGCAGGAAGAGCCCTGCAAAGATGGCGGCTGTAGGAGCATTTGTTTTAAGAGCTTCTACAGCCGCTAAAAAAATGACCAAGATTTTTATTTATTTATTTTTTTTTTTACTAACAAGCCAGCCAGCCATTCTCTTCCTCCAGCCAGCCAGCCAGCCAGCCATTCTCTTCTTCCAGCCAGCCAGCCAGCCATTCTCTTCTTCCAGCCAGCCAGCCATTCTCTTCTTCCAGCCAGCCAGCCAGCCATTCTCTTCTTCCAGCCAGCCAGCCAGACATTCTCTTCTTCCAGCCAGCCAGCCAGCCATTCTCTTCCTCCAGCCAGCCAGCCAGCCAGCCAGCCAGCCAGCCATTCTTTTCCTCCAACCAGCCAGCCATTCTCTTCCTTCAGCCAGCCAGCCATCCTCCTCCAGCCAGCCAGCCAGCCAGCCATCCTCCATCCATCCATCCATCCATCCATCCATCCATCCATCCAGCGATTCTCCAGCCAGCCAGCCCTCCTCCTCCTCCAGCCAGCCACCCATCCTCCTCCAGCCAGCCAGCCAGCCAGCCAGCCATCCTCCTCCATCCAGCCAGCCATCCTCCTCCACCAGCCAGCCATCCTCCATCCAGCCAGCCAGGCATCCATGCAGCCAGTCATCCATCCAGTCAGGGATCCTTCCATCAAGCTACTCCTACCAACCAACTAGCTACTCCAGCCAACCATCCATCCAGCCCCCAGCTATTCATGCAGCCAGCCATCCATCCATTCATGCAGCCAGCCATCCATCCAGCCATGCATCCATTCATCAGCCATCCATCCATCAAGCCATCCATCCAGTCATTCATCCATCCAGCTGCTACTCCCACCAATCAGCTAGCCACTCATAGGTTCATAGGTTCATACTAGGCTATCTGCCCTAGGGCATTTATAAGCCTAGCCAGAGTGTGTGTGGCTTTCACCACCCCGTAGGATGAGAATACTATACCCATTAGTTTGTTGTGCCTCTGTCCAGCAGTGACACAGAGATGATTCCCTGGGTAAACCTACGATCTCCCATCCACTCGTCAAGATTTCTCTTAAACAGAGTCAGTGAGGGGCTCTACCTCACACGGACTGGGATTCTGTTCCATAGTGTAGGGAGTCTCTGGGTGATGAATCTGTCCCTCCAGCACGTCCTATTTATATCCGTGTTGAGGTTTAAGTCTCTTGCTCTTGTGGCTCTGGTGGATTTGGATTTTTTGAGGTGGAGCATGTCCATTAATTCCGGGTTGGACATGGCCTTGTATGTCAGGCACAGATCACCTCTGAGCAGACGGTATGCGACTGAATAGAGCTGGAGTTTCTTCAGTCAGGCAGCGTATGACATATGTTTGAGCCCCTTTATCCTTTTGGTGAGGAACTTTTGGGGTCTTTCCAACTGCTGCAGGTGTCGAGTAAGGTACATTCCGAATGGGGCGTTGTACTCAATCATTGGTCTGATAAGTGAAGAGTACAGGGGTACAATGACCTCTCCTGATCTGGATGTGAATCCCTTCATGATCAGGTGGGCAATGTAGAAGGTCTTTCTAACCACTTTGGCAATGTGAGTGTCAAAAGAGAGGTTACTGTCAACTTGGGTCCCCAGGTCCATGATAACTTCTTCCGTGTTTAATGGATTACCACCTATGTGGTAATTAGGGGTTACCTTGTTTTTCCCAAAGGGTATGACTGTACATTTTTTGGCATTTAGCTTAAGGCCATGGCTCTGGCACCAGTTATCCATTTCTATGAGACCTCTCTGGAGGATGTCTGTGTCTGATGGAGTGTCAATTATGGTGCCCAGTTTGCAGTCATCTGCAAATTTTGTCAGCATCAATCCCCCTATGTTTGCCTGCACTTCAGAAAAATAAATGCCGAACAAGAGGGGGCCCAGGACTGAGCCCTGTGGGACACCGCTCGTGACCGGCTTAGAGTCTGACATGGCACCAGCAACTCTAACCCTGTGGGTTCTGTCCTTGAGCCAGTTTGCAACCCATCTTGTGACAATGGGTTTACATCTAAGCTGGTGAGCTTTTCTATGATGCCCGAGTGGGGTATTGTGTCGAACGCTTTTGCTAGGTCAAGGTAGGCTATGTGAACTGCCTTACCCTCATCAATGGCCTTAGTGACTGTTTCGCAAAAGTCGACCAAGTTCAAGCGGCAGGATCTGCCCTTGACAAAGCCAAATTGGGTAGGATCCAGTGTCTGTAGGTCCCCAATGTCTTTATTTATGAGTTCCATTATGATCCTCTCCATAGCTTTGCAGACAAGGCTCGTCAAGCTTATGGGGCAGTAATTTCCAGGGCCCGTAGAAGCACCGCCTTTGTGGAGTGGGACCACAGTTGCCGTACGCCATTCTTTGGGTACGTATCCTGTAGTAAGGCTAAAATTAAACAGCAGCCTTATTTGTGGGTTTAGTTCCTCATTGAGTTCGTGTAGCACACAGCCGGGGACACCGTCCGGTCCCATTGATGCTGTGTTTTTTGATTTAGAGAGAGCAGCTCTCACCTGGGCATCTAAGATGTTTGGGAGGCTACACTCTGCTGGGATAGATATTTCTCCTTTTGGGGGGGAGAGAGGGGAGAAATTTGCACTGAACCTGTCTGCTAGTATGTTGGCAATGTCTGTGGGTTCAGTAATTTTTGTATCATTTTGGACTAATTCTGAGCATATCTGGGAGTTTCCACCCAGGTTTCTAACATAGCTAAAGAAGGCCTTATGATTGTCTTTTGTGTCTTTAGCGATTTTTCTCTCAAAGTTGGCCTTGGATGATTTTATGAGTGATCGTAGTTTTTTGCTAGTATTGATCAGAGATGCCTTCCCTTTTAGGAATTTTGCTCTGTCATGTAGTAGCTTTCTCCTCTTGTTGTAGAGTTTGTTTATGGCTGGGGTCCACCAGACCGGGCGCCTGCCTTTGGTGGAAAGGGTCTTGATTTTATTAGGGATTGCTTGATCCATACATTTCTGGAGGTGCTCGTAGAAGGCATTTGTAAGGGTTTCAGCAGCGTGGGTTGTGGTTTCCACTGGCTCAGGGGCCTTGAAGGATACCACTCCAGTCTTAAGAAGTGTGAAGTTTGCTTTTGAGAAGTTCTTCACTGTGGTCTTTTTTTGCTGGGGGTGGGGGCGGGATGTGGAGCTCCAGTGAGATTAATTTATGGTCTGATCTCACCAATGAGGGATATACTTCCGGTGTGGAGCATTTTGTCCCCATGTTTGTGATGATCAGGTCTAGTATATTTTCTCCTCTTGTGGGAATGGTGACTAGTTGTTCCATAGCATTTGAGTTTATGAACTCCAGGAACCTTTGGGCTAGGGTGTTGGGGCTTGAGTAATGTTCCAAGTCTGTGTTTGGGTAGTTGAAGTCACCCAATATGATGGTGTTTGGAAAGACATTCATACTCTCCAGTGTCTTCAGGAAGGCTGTGTGGGGTTCCTGAGTTTGAGAGGGTGGTCTGTAGCATGCTACAAACTGTAGGGCAGTTTTACTTATGGTTAATTGCACCTGGATGGTCTCCGATGCTTCGTGCGTTGCCACTAACCTGAAGGTGTGGGTATCCTTTATGAATATGGATACTCCCCCTCCTTTTGTGGTTCGGTCCGGATTTTGGGGCCGGAACGCATGATATGAGGTATAACCTGATAGTGCTGGGGTGCTCTCAGGAGCCTTGAACCAGGTTTCAGTCACAGCACAGACATTGATGTTCTCCATACTGAGGAGGGCTTCGAGGGCGTGCATCTTGAGGTTTAGACTTCTGGCATTGAGCAGCATTACCCTTAGTTTTTTCCATTTTTGTTTTCTAGGGCGGTAGGTTTATCATTTGAGCCTTGCCTAAAAAAGGCACTATGGGGGTGGCAAGAGCCTTTGCCAATATCCGGAAGCCCAGGGGTGACAGGTGCAAGCCGTCCCTTGCGAAGCAGCATGGCTTGTCAAGCATGTCATCCCAGGTAGACAGACATTGGATCTCCAGTAGCCATCCGTCGTACCCATAACAGCATCTCCTTGACCACTCTGGCGGTGACGTCATGGTAGAGGGTATGGCCAGTGTCATATTGGCCACACCCCCATGTCCCACTTTGGCCTGCTTAAAAGGTGGCAACCCTATTTGCATGCCATAGAGAAAGCAGATATGAGTGTTACACGGGGAAAGAATTATTGTTTAACTAAATATAGAGGTTCCCCTGAGTTTTTGGTTCTTGAACAAGTTTTAGAAGTTTAGATTATATGCTGAAGAGGAATTAGATTGGAGGGAGTATTGCTGGCAACTGAGGTTAGATGCCAGCAACCAACCCTCCAGGGCTGAATGACAGGGAAAATTTTAAGATATGTTTAAAGAGAAAAAAATGTTAAGCATGGGCACAGGCAGTAATTGTTTAATTGAACTGTTTTGATTGGTTCTGAGTTAGTTTTTTTCAATCAGTCTGATGAAGTCTTACTACAGACGAAAGAGCTTACTGTTCTGAAGTTTTTTGAATAAATTTGTATCTGTTCATTATTGTGTTTTTTTTTGGTGCTTATACAGTTTACAACATTCAATCCATTTATCAGTAAAAACTCTCTTAACTGTTTTTTTCCTGGCAAGAAAACTAGAAAGACCTAATCATCTCAGAATGAGCTACTCTAAGCCCAGTGTACAAGACAGCACTATGAAAAAAGACATACAGGCTATACTAAGTAACATCAGTGAATTATACATAAAGATAGATAAATTAGAAAGCAAACTAGACAAAGAGTAATGTAAAAAAAAACAAGCTGAAGTGCTGAGTTCTATTCTTTCATATTTTCCCAGTTAGGGGTCACCACAGTGGATATTCCACTATTGATTGGCAGTAGATTTTTACGGCGTCGAGTGATCTCTTAATCAACAATCTTGCTAGTATTGTTGCCTTAGTTTTATGTAGCCGCAGGTTACCTCCTAATACATGACTGTTTGTTAGCTTCATTACTAATGCTCTATAAGGTTTTAGTTTTAGAAATTGATATAAATTTTTTTCTCTCTTTTTAATAACTCTATGTAAGAGTTTGTTTTTTAAATTGAAATGGGTAAGAAGTAATTGAGCTATACTCTTCGTTATTCTCCCCTATAATCTTGGTTATAGTCTCTCTTGCCCTAACTGATGTATCATCTTCCCATGATTTTTTTTTAAGTTTATCTGACTTACCTGTAAGTCCATTAACTCAGGGATAACTTTTTATATTAACTTATCATCGGGTGGAAGGTATACCTTCTCGCAAAAATGCTGCCCCTACAACTTTTTCTGCATCTTTTCCTATGAAGCGTAGTTGTAGACAAAACTCTTCTTTTGCTGCAATTTTTCCTCTGAACAAACATCATGAGAGTTATCTTTTTTCTTTAGCTTCCTATTCCCCTTTGACAGAAATGGGTTTACAGCTATGAATTTTCATTATTTATCTCACTTTTTGTACTTACCATTTCTTTGCTCTGTGGGTCTCTGTAAAAGAAAAACTTCAAAGACCAATGCACGTTAGGTTCAAGCAAGGCATCCTTTATTACTTGCAGCAAGGAGACAAAGCATGTAGATACAAGATTTGTCTAACTTTCTGGAGATCAATATGTTATTCTTGTACAGTTCTCTTCAAGCCACACAGAAAATGTTACTGAATCACTGCTGACGTAGCCGGACACAGCTTTCTGTATGTTACACAGAAAATGTTACTTAGATTTACTGCTGGCATAGTCAGATTATTGCTGCCTTGCAAAAACATTTGAGAAAAACAACCTGAAAAACAACCTGGCCTTGGGCTTATTTTAGCCCCCCTTGGTTCTTCAATTCTTCCATTGTACAGTTCTAATATATGTGTTACATTTTGTCTATATTCAAGGTACATTTCTAGCTTCGGTGCAAGTAATGCTGACTACGGTTAAGTTTTCAAACATCTATTCTTCTCTCTATCAAAGCTTCTAACAGCTAGACATTTGCACATGGCACAAGCAGAATAAGATGTCTCTTATCAAGTTTCTAGTAGCTGGACATAATTTTCATGGCATAAGCAGAATCATAGCTGGAAATATTTCCATGACAGAAGCAGAATCGAAATGTCTGTAGTAGCTGTGCAGATTCATACAACACGAACAGAATAAATGTATTAAAGCTTTTAAGCCTTTAATGCACTAAGCATGCATATTGCTATTATGCATTTTTCTAACAGTCTCACTTACCTTCTTCTATTTTGGCTCCTTTGTTTCTTTGTTATCCATTCATGTAAATATCTGTGCAGACTCCTGTGCTGTACTGGCAGTAGGTGTATAGCAAGGTGGCCAAAGCTGTTCTTGTACACACCATTTCTACAAGCACAGTTGTTAAGACACTTATTTATTAATTCTTAGCAGAAGAAAAACGGAAAGAAGTAATTCAAACTGTGTTATACAGTATTTACACTTTGAGTATAGTACCCCTACACCAGGCTGTATAGTCCACCATAATGTTTCAGACAACAGCCTCTCCAGCCACAGGCTGCTCTTTTTGTAAGTACATTTGTAGGCCCTAGCAGGCCTGTCCTTCAGCTTCAGCAGCCCAAAAAAGTATTTAACTGTCTTTTTCTTCTGGCCATATCCACAGTTAGCCCTGACTGAGCTCTCAGACTCCATAAGTGCTAGACCTTTGGGCAAAGTTTCTGCTTTACCTCACAATGAACCTCCAACTGAGGAACTTGCTTCCTGGTTTTCTCTGAACAGACAACATTTTTTATACAATGCAGAGTAGGTTGGTGTCTCATTATGTAACTGGTGCAGTTAATTGCCTGACTGATTTGTTTTGTGAACTCTTACAGGCACAATTCCCTTGACACATTTTAAGGGTACATCCTGCATTTTGTATTAATCAACAGACTGTTAAAGGCATTCTACTATTTTCTATTCTTAAGATGTTGCTCTTTATTTGTGTATGTATGTGTGTGGTGTAGTATGTGAGATTTATAGCTTTACATGTACTAATACTTAGCTGCAGAGAACTATGTGTCATGCAAATACTTTATGGCCAGGTGAGTTTAGAAGTAGATCCATAGCAGTTCCGCAAACCAGCAAACAACAAACAGCATAATAAAAAATAAAATTGACAGCACACAATGTCAACTTTCTGTAAAAAAGCATTTTTGTAGAGGGGCAAGCATTCTTGCATCCCCAATACCCTGCATTTGTAAATATCCTAACCTTGAGATCATGTGACCTTGGAGGTATGGGAAAAGGGAATTTCTTACCTCATAGTTCTGCTGTATTCACTGGCTTTCTTTTGATTTGAATTGGAGCTGTATCTAATCATCTAACCCCATTTTGATAAAATCATGTGCTTTTAAACCCAAATATCCCATTAAAAACTCATCAATGAAATCTTTATGATTTCCATTACATTCTGGCAAACATCCCAATGTTAAATTATTCATGACTGGAGAGATGCACGTTATGCATCAAAAATGCCTCAGCAAAAATAAGAAAGACAAGAATTATATAGGAGACTGGGAGACTTTTTACAAATAAATTGCTGTAATATCTAGGTAGGGAAATTCAGTCACCATTTATTTAATAAAGCAGGGCAGAAAGTCAAAAAACGGTCTTGTATGTACAAATAGCTAAAGAAGTATAAAGAAAGTATGAAGAACAGGGGGACCTCCAAAAGTGGGGAAAATTAAACATTGATTGATAGCAGTTTTGTGAGTAGCACAATAAGGGTAAGAGTAAGGTGATTTAGATTGCCTTTTCTAACTGTAAAGCAGCAGAGATAAATGTAAGAAGTACAAAGGAAGAAGGTGGGAAGAAGTTGTCAAGATGAGTTCTGTAGTCCGGGAAAAGGGAAAAAAAAAAGAACACCTGCTGTGGAAAAACCATCTGTGTGAGACTTTTTTTTAGAATTGGTAAGATTTGTGCTTTGTATTAAAAGGAAATATTAAAGAATAAAGTACTATGCACAGAATTCAAGGAAGAAGCAAAACAACTTCAGAAGTAGGGACAAAGGTGCATAAAACAACAGGGTGCCAGAATCAAGAGCTTATGAGAAAACATCAGAGTTTGTTAAAAACAGTAGAAATAATGGCAGTATTGGTGTGGGAAACAACCTATGTGACTGGGACCCCCCCCAGGGCAGTAATCAAGGAGTCTGAACCTTCACCACTGACACTGGTGAGGGATGTTCACTTGGAACAAAAATAGATACACATAGTATTTGTAGATGCAGCTGTCTCCATCGAGCACAATTTCTCTTAAGAACACACAGGGAACACACTCAGTCTGGGTTCTGGGTTTCTGTCTCTGTCTCGCTCCAGGTCCTCAGTAAGACTCCCCAGTGGCAAAGCTGTAGAGTTGAATCCTTAGCTGTGTGTGTCCAAGCCAAGTCCTCCACTACTGACTCTGTGAAACCAGTGTTCTGTGTCCCTGCTCCAAGCAGCTGACACACATACTCTTTGAGATCTTTGAGATTTGATACGCGGACACACACACACACACACATATATATATATATATATATATATATATATATATATATACACACACGCACACACACACACACACACACACACACACACACACACACACACACACACACACACACACACACACACACACACACACACACACACACACACACACCTGGGAAAGGCTGAGACAGATTTACTAGCTATGTCCCCTTCTGCCCAGACTATAAGGTAGTTACACTGCCACCAGACACTCTAAGAGCAGCTACTCTAAGGCTCTTACAAGGATACCCAATTATACTGAGTGAAATGAATATTAATACCAGTGATAGTGTTTGACCAATGCAGTAAGGTTTTCAGGAGTGACCACAGAGTCACCAAACAAATATAAGTACTCTCAAAGGTTAAAATATTCTCTAAAGGACCAGCCACAATGAAAAGTTTAAATATATTTAATAGTAAATAATAAAAGAACATGAAAACGTGGAATATCTATAGTTCCAGTCACAGGGAATATTAAAATAACACAGATAAATACATTCACACAGATAACAGAAAAATGGTCCTTAACTAATCACACTATGTTTTCCTGACTGATGTAAAGAATTACTATTTCATGGACACTTACTAGTGCAGTAGGTGAGGGATCCTTCTATGTCAGGTTTCAAAAACGGACTGCCTTGAGATGTCAGTCTCACCTAGTACTGAAACATCATTTTTGTCCTGGATTACAGAATGACATCCCAAACATCTGGTCATCTGACTGGTTCCCATACTACCCCCCATATTAGAAGCTGACGGGTTTTAGCACAGATGTGTCAGTAATACACACACACACACACACACACAGAACTTTGCTAAGATCTGTTACAGCTTATGGAAGTCATAAAACAATTTCAAGCTTCCACTCTTTCAGAATAGCAATTAGTTCACTGTAACAGACAATACAGCATGGATTCCTAGTTCTTGTTTTCACAGACATTTCATCTTTGGCTGCAATCCGAACTGTAGATGCAATCTTTACAGCCTAAGTTAAAAAAAATAAATTTCTTACTATTTTTCAAAATTAGCTGGACTGAGATTATCCTCTTCTCTTCCAGTATCTTCTGTAATAGTGTTAATTTCAGTAGTTGTACAGTTTGACATACAGGCTTATTTCTTTTGCTGTCCAGCAGGACACACTGTTGGTACATTTTAACAGAAGCAGCTTTGCAAGTACATTTTTCAACACAAACATCTGTGCAAATCAGTTTGATACACAACTGACACACAATTCTTAACAAAACTTCAGCTAGCTATGGTGGCATATGTTGCACATCCACTGCCGTACTTCTCCTGGCATAGCTGTCAGTACCTCACATTGTCATATCTCTTCTGCCTTTGAAGACTCAAGTTAGTTTTTAAAGTGCCCCTTAAGAAACGTTGCTTGAGAGACATGAGCCTGTCTCAGAATACATTAACCCATGCCCTGTCTTGAGAACCTGTCTGCATTGGCATTGCTAACCCCACTACCCTGCTGCACTGTCATGTCATGTGCCTGCAACCTAAGTACTACCTTAGTTACTTGGCATTTTGCTAGCTGGCTTGATGTAACCTTAGGTCCCCCTCAGACTCCTCCTGCCATCCACTGCAAAAACTCAGCACCAGGGCCCCCCTATCAGGGTAAGGTCTCATCATGTTAACATGGTACAATTTGTGTCCCTGCCACCTGCCTAGCAGTTCTACCATATAGTTAACATCACAGACCTTCCTTACCACTTTGAAGGGTCCCTCCCAAGCTGCCTGCACCTTATTGTGTCTGACAGGAAAGAGAACCATAACCTGCTGTCCCACAGCATATTCTCGGGCTAAGGCATTCCTGTCATATCACACCTTTTTCTGCTGTTGGGCTCCTGCCAGCTATTCTTGGGCCCAGCCCATGAGCTCCCTAAGCCTTGTCCTCAGGTTTAGGAGATATGCCCCAACAGACTGCTTGTGGGATTCACACTTACCCTCCCACTCATCATGAATCAGATGTAAAGGCTCCCTCACCCTATGCCCATACAGCAGCTCAAAGGGTGGAAAACCTGTGGATTCCTGGGTTACCTCTCTGTATGCAGACAGCAGATGGGGCAAATATTTGTCCCACTGTCTCTTAAACTGGTCTGCAAATACCCATAGCATAGTCTTTAGGGTAGAGTTTAACCTCTCCACAAGACCATTAGTCCGGGAGTGGTAGGGGGTGGTCTTCAAGTGCTTCATCTCACAGAGCTGCCACAGACAAGCCAGCAGGTCTGACATGAAATTGGCACCTCTGTCATTCAGTATTTCTCTTGGGAAACATACCCTGCTGAAAATCTCTAACAAGGCATTTGCCACCTTCTCTGCCTCAATGGAGGACATAGCCACTGCCTCAGGGTATCTAGTAGCATAATCTACTACCACCAGGATATATTTCTTCCTGTGGAACTTGAGGTACTCAGAGGCCCCACAATATCCATAACAACCCTTTGAAATGGCTACTCAGTCACAGTCAAAGGCATCAAAGGAGCTGTGACCTTGTCTCCTGTCTTGTCTACTTTTTGGCACTGCTCACAGGTCCTGCAGTACCCTGTTACATCCCTTGCAATCCCAATAAAAGTACTGCATATTACGCCCCTTGGTACACTTTATGCCCATATGACCTGCAAAAGGAATGTCATGTGATGTTGCTAGAAGTGCCAGATGGTAGGCTGTAACCATTCCCAACTGCTGTATTACCTCGCCCTGTAGTCCTCCCATGGAGATCCACACTCTGTTCAGTAACCCTTTGTTCCAGTATACAGCCTCCCTTTTTCCATGAGAATTAGGTGCCTCCCTAGCTACCTTCCTCAAGCCTTTTAGTGTAGGGTCCAAGAGCTGAGCCTGTCTCAACTCTGGTCTTTGTGACTCTTCCCAGCTACCCTTCCACAGGAAGTCTGGTAACCTGTGACAGAGGTGTGTCACTGTCAGCCTGGGTACTACCACTCACCTCTGCCCTTGCAGCCACTCTGTCCAAGGGAACATCAGTACCTACCAGCAGCTGTGGGTCACCTTCAGGCTCACTGCTACAGGATAGCTCCTTCCCTGAAATAGCCACCTCACCTGTCCTGGCTTCAGGTCTGGGACCTCTCTGAGTCTTCCCGGTCTCTGGTACTGTCTCCAAGCCTGACTGTATGTAACTGCATGCACACAAGGTACTTCATTATCAAAATCATTCCCTGTCGAGATATCTGCATGGATATCCTCAAAACACCTAAATGCTTGCATTTACCCTCTCGGTCAAGGTGAATCCTGATCAAAGGCATTTGGAATGGAGTCCCTCCTAAAGCTGTGACTGGAGTGGACTGCCCAAGCAAGTACTGCTCCTTTTTAACCACTGCAGACTTCACAGTGGTTATGTCAGAGGCTGTGTCACTCTTAGCTGTGGCCTGTTTTCCATCCACCAAGATTGGATATAAACTCTGGTGATAGTTTAGTATCCCTATTGTCTCCAGACAACTTATCACTGGCATACTGTTATTCCCACTTGCTGGCTTCCCCACCTTTTGTTCCCTACCTCGCTTCCATGGACATCTGTATGATACATGGCCCCTCTGGTTACATTTAAAACATTTAACCCTTGAACCTGGCCATGTAACTGAACTAGTTGCTTCCCCTGTTACTGGTGGACTCTGTTGGTGTGGTTTAAGCTGCCCACCATCAGTTCCCTTATATCCATGTGCAGCACTGGGTATCTCCTTCCTGTGCAGTGATGCCCTGCTTGCTAGGTAGAGATCACCTTTTTTCCCAAAGTCATCTGCAGAGTTACACTCCTGGTCTGCCAGCCAGATTCTCATGTTGTCAGGCAAAGTGCTAAGGGCTTGTTCCCTCACCAGAAGATCTGTTAGCTCTTCAAAAGTGGTGACTTGACACCCACTCACCCACCTAGGAAAATAAATGCTTAACTCAGCAATATAATCTCACACAGTTTCATCTGCCTTACGTCTATGCTAACAAAACGTTTTTCTGTAAGCTTCAGGTGATAACTTAAAGCATTCTAGTAAACATTATTTTACTGTATCATAGTTTAAACAGTCAATATCAGACAATTTAGAAACAACAGTTACACCTTTACCATGGAGTAAGGGGGGCAGGAACTGTACCCAATGCCCTTGGTCAACATTATACTGTTTACATACTCTTTCAAATATATGAATAAAACTATCAAGGTTATCACCCTCTGTAAACTGTGGAAGAAATGTACTTACCTTTATTGCTTCTGAAGTTTGGTTATTCCCTTCCCCATTACCTCCATGACCGTGACAAAGAGACAGCATCCCCCTCTCCTGTTGCTGCTTCTCATTTTCTTCAACCTTCAAACACCACAGTTTCTCTTCTGATTCTAATTCCAAATGTTTGGCCTCCAGTTCAAGTCTCTTTAATTTTAGACAGATTTTTACGTCTTCTGAGAAAAATGTGAACTGTCCTGTTTCTGAGGGCTGCAAATTCTCATCACCAAACTGATTATCCTCCTGGTTGTTTGTCTAAGCTGGAACTAAGGCTGACATAATTTCCTCTTTAGTTAGGTTGGCATGCACCAGTCATTTGGCTTCATACACCTTGGCCAACTGAATCTTTGTCAGCTTGCCATAATGCTCTGCTTACATATTTGCCTACTTTCCCTGACTAAACTAAACTAACAAAAAATAAATAAAAACTGTCATGAAAATGAAACTCTGTATGTTTACCTTGGGGCTGCTGAGAGTACACACACCATTAGTGACAGCTGCTTACAGTTACAAAAGTTCACTTAATATGTCACTACTGCTCACCAATATGTGACAGCCCCCTCTGGGCCAGTAATCAAGGAGATTAAATCCTCACTACTATCACCGGTGAGGGAGGTTCACTTGGATACACACACTATTTCCAGATGCAGCTGTCTGCATCAAACACAATTTCCCTTTAGAGCACACAGGGCACACACTCACTCTGGGGTCTGGTTTCTCTCTTTCTGTCTCTCTCCAGGTCCCCAGTAACACTCCCCACTGGCAAAGCTGTAGAGTTGTGTCCTCAGCTGAGTGTCCAAGCCAAATCCCCCACCACTGTCTCTGTGAAACCAGTGCTCTGTGTCCCTGCTCCAAGCGGTTGATGCGGACACTGTTTCAGATTTGATTTTTACACACACGCGCGTGCACACACACACACACACACACACACACACACACACACACACACACACACACACACACACACACACACACACACCTGGGAAAGGCTGGCACAGATTTACTAGCTATGCCCTCTTCTGCCCAGACTATAAGGTAGTTACACTGCTACCAGACACTCCAAAGTCAGCTACTCTAAGGCCCTTACAACAGTACCAAATTATACTGAGTGAAATTAATATTAATACCAATGGTAGTGTTTGGCCAATGCACTAAGGTTTTTAGGAGCGATCAGAGAGTCACCAAGCAAATATAAGTACTCTCAAAGGTTAAAAATATTCTCTAAAGGACCAGCCACAGTGAAAAGTTTAAATATGTTTAATAATAAATAATAAAACAACATGAACAAATGGAATATCTAATTACAATAAACACCAGAGTTTGTCACATGAAATATTAAAATAACACAGATGAATAGATTCACACAGATACAGAAAAACAGTACTTACCTAATCTTACTATATTTTCCTGACTCATCTAAAGAATCACCATTCCATGGACACTTACTAGCACAAGGCAAGATGAAGTAGGTGAGGGATCCTTCTATGTTAGGTTTCAAAAACAGACTTCCCTGAGACTTCAGTCTCATCTAGTGTTAAAACATAATTTTTGTCCTGGATTACAGAATGACATGACATACTTCTGGTCATCTGACTTTGGTTCCCATACTACTCCCTTTACTAGAAGCTGCCAGGGTTTAGCACAGCTGTGCCAGTAACACACACACACACACACACACACACACACACACACACACACACACACACACACACACACACACACACACACACACACACACACACACACACACACACACACACAGCTTTGCTAAGATCTGTTGCAGCTTTTGGAAGTCATAAAACAATTTCAAACTTCCACCCTTGCAGAGTAGCAATTAGTTCACTGCTATGGGCAGTAAAACAAGGATTCATAGTCCTTGTTTTCACAAACTTTTCATCTCTGGCTGCAATCAGAAAGATACAATCTTTATGGCCTAAATTAAGTAATTTAATTTCATACTATTTTTCAAAGTTAGTTGGACTGAGAGTAACCTCTGCTCTTCCAGTAAACTCTGTTACAATGTTAATTTCAACAGTTATAATACAGTCTGACATACAGGTACATTTATTTGCAGTGCACACTGTTGGTACATTTTAACAGAATCAGCTTTGCAAATATGTTTTTCAGCACAAGCATCTATACAAATCAGTTTGATATACATGACATATAATTCTTAACAGAACTCCACGTAGCTATGCTGGCATATGTTGCACATCCACTGCCGTACTTCTGCTGGGATAGCTGGCAATACCTCACATCATCACAGTGACAAATGGAAGGAATGATGAATAATACTATGTTATTAGCAACCACATTAAAAAGAGTTCGTAAGTGAAAATACAGTAGGAGTTAAAGAAAATGTGGAAAAGGTATTAGAAATTAGAAGCAACTAAGGAATCTCCAAAAAATGTAAGAGTGACCAGGACAAGTAAAACATTAGCTAAAGGTGGTAGTGAGAAAGAAATAATAGAAGTGGGGAAGAAGTTAAATTGAGTACATTGGGAATTGATGGAATAGATTTTAATGTTTTATCAGCATTTAGAAGACTGTCTTTCAGAAAGGTGCCAAACAAACAATATTAACAAAGAAATGCTGTAACAGACATCTATATGGCATTATGGAAGTTTTAAGAAAAGGGGATAAGGGACTAATTTAGGTAGTTGGAAATCAGTTGCACTGTTAAGTTGTGACTATACTTTAGAAATAGTTGTTGGCAAGAGTTGCACAGAATGTTTGGAACAATAAATGTGAGTATTTCACACCTGGATACCTGCACCACCTTGCTCATATGTGCCAATCCTAACTCTGCCCTCACCTCAACTCTACACCTTAAGGTGCTAAACACCTTTTCTCTAGTAATATCACTAAATAAGACAAAAAGACATGTGTGTGTACACACACACACACACACACACACACACACACACACACACACACACAAAATTTGTCCCGTTCCATAGCCCTTAGTCTAACCTTAACCTGAAAATACACATACATACACATACATACATGTGAGTCCACATACACTTAACTGCAGTGCTGAAACTTCAGTAACCAAGGAAAGTTTTTATTTTAATTCCCACTCCTACTTGGCTTGCATACTATAACACAACATTCAGCTGTTTCAGTATTCAACAAACCAACCTATTCAGTTAAAATCTGCAAGGAAAAGAATTGCTGGACTAAATGACCTTGTAGCCAGATATGTTTTACCTATGCATAACTACACATTTTATTCTCTCTCTCTCTACATATATATGTTATCACCTAAAACCCATTTGACTGACTTTCATTTCACCGAGACCAAATCATCTAATTTGTCAAAATACTAAAACCTCATTTGACTGAATCTCATTTCGCCAAAAGCTTACAATGTAAATTTCAAAAGACTAAACCTTAAACCATAAATAAATATATTCACAACACTAATAACTACCTCTTTCCAGAACTTATAAACTACTTAATTACCCTGTTTACAGAAACCGGACAATATAAAACCAAACTAAGTGGGAGGCTGTGCCCCCCCCCCCTCAACTATATATGCTAACTCCAGGATCACACTACAGTGGGGGAAAGTGCATATATCTTTTACTTGCCTTACAGTACTCTACACAGCCAGTTCTGTTGGGAATGCGCAAAACATCTGCCATAGTACTTTCGATACTTCCTATAAAAATGTAGAAAGACATATCCACATTTAAAAACACTACAACACTACTTTCTACATGACTATTGCTATTCTGACAGTCAGCACTGTAAGTTACAGAAATTCTTTTTATCACAAACAAGTCACAGGTGAATGGAAGCCCAAATCATGTCTATGGCTTACAATTCAGTGAAATGAGATTCAGTCAAATGAGTTTTCAGTATTTTGAAAATTAGGCGATTTGGTCTTGGTGAAATGAAAGTCAGTCAAATGGGTTTAGGTGATGTGAAGTAGACCCAGGTGTGTGTGTGTGTGTGTGTGTGTGTGTGTGCATATGTTCATATGGGTCCACTTTGTAAATTCGAAATACTGAAATCTTAAATTTCAGTATTTCGAACTTACAAAGCTGAATACTCATATTTTCGAAACCAGCAGAAGTGCAAAATTCAAAACACGAAGCACAGATATTTTGAATTTCTGCTTCCGGTGGTGCGGTATTTGGATGTTTGGGTTTAATTTTGGTAAGTTTGTGTTTGTAAGTATGTTGGTTAGGGGTTTAGTGTGTGTTGTGACTGTTATGTGTGTGTTTGAGGGACTGTAAGATGTGTGTTTGAGTTTTGTTTGTCTTTCTGTTTGAGCGATTTCGGAGTTAGAATATATAAGTGTTGGGGGGGGCATGGCTGGCCTTGCTCCCTTGCTTACATGTAGTTTACATGCATTTTGTTTGGTTGTGGGGGGGAGTTTTGTGTATGTTTATGTTTGTACTGTATGTGTAGCATAATTGCGGGATTTTGAATTTCGTGGTTGTGTGTTTTCGAATTAGTGAGTTGAGGTTGGGTTCAGCTTTGTGGTTTCGGAATACTGAAATTCAAGATTGCAGTATTTTGAAATTACAAGGTGGACCCGTTCATATATATGTGTGTGTTTGTGTGTGTGTATATATATATATATATATATATATATATATATATATATATATATATATATATATATATATATATATATATATATATATATATATATATAGATATATATATATATATATACACGAACACACACGATGCCAAAGAATTATATATCAACAATACCCCTCAGTTGCAGCAAGCACAAACAATAGTTCATCCAATTCAAGTATCAAATTCTTCTGTTTCAGTAAGTCCACAAATAGATCTAGAAGCACAGGCTATAAAAATTTTTATTCCGAACACACAGATAAAACGTAAGCGCTTTCACGGATTCAACCGCTTCATCAGACGTAACAGTTTCAGAAATCAGATTACTGATATTTAACTGAAATTCAAATACTTAATTGAATAATTGATGAATCCATTTTAAAGTGCCATTTCATAATGATTCTCATACATACAAAACATTCATATTTCATACTAATGTAAAAAACATACATAAATAATTAAAAACTCCCATAGATTTAATAAAAATATATATACATAGTATTATCTCAGTTGTATAGCTCTCAATATAGGCTTAATAGATATCAAATCATTTAGGCCATAGCCCCTATGTGCACCTAGCCTAAATATCCATTCTAACTCTGTGCATTCTGTATCATTTGTGATGTTCCCTAGCCTTAAATTGGTATATTGTATATGTAAAATCTGAAAATGAAAAATATGAGTTGGGCCTTCCTTATTAATGTGTCATGCTAGTGCATTATAATCTTCCTTCCTAGCTATACTATAATAGTGGTCTCTAATACGTTCTTTCAGTGTACGATTTGTTTTGCCCACATAAAACCGAAAGCACTGTGTGCAATAAGCTATATATACTAAGTTTTTAGAATTACATGAGCCATTCACTTTAAGCTCCCAAAGCCGCCTTGTTTCAGGGTGTCTATAATACCTTGACTCGTCCACGTATATACACTGCTTACAATTATTGCATTTTCTGGTCCCATCAAATCTTACTGGTAACTCCATATCTAGACCAGAACCCATTAAATTTCGATAGCAAAATTGTTGTTTCAATGTCTTATTATTTTTATATACAAATCTCGGACTATCGCCTAATAACTCTTTCATTTTATCTTTCATTTTATCATCCACCATTAAGATATTCCAGCATTTCCCTATGGCTTCTTTCACCTTCTATCAATATGGTCCAAGGTACTATTGTTACTAACGTATACAGGAAACCTTGTTATTGTCCTAATTTTTTACATCGTAGTAGTATGCATAACCCAACAGTATTTAATAACATAGTCAGAGGGCAAGCTTATAGACTATCTAGGCTATGCTGCAATGATAAGATGTTAACTGAAGAATTGTCGAGATTGAAATCTGACTTTATATCTAGAGGTTATGAGAGCAATAATATTGATACTATTTGTAAACAAGTTCTTGCACAAAGGAATTCGCAGGCTAGACCTTATTTTTCAAATAACTTACAGAGGAAGAATCAACATGCTATTAAAGGAAAACAGGACCTTAGTATTGTTATACCTTATGGTAACAATATTCAGAAGGTGGAAGAAGCCATAGGGAAATGCTGGAATATCTTAATGGTGGATGATAAAATGAAAGAGTTATTAGGCGATAGTCCGAGATTTGTATATAAAAATAATAAGACATTGAAACAACAATTTTGCTATCGAAATTTAATGGGTTCTGGTCTAGATATGGAGTTACCAGTAAGATTTGATGGGACCAGAAAATGCAATAATTGTAAGCAGTGTATATACGTGGACGAGTCAAGGTATTATAGACACCCTGAAACAAGGCGGCTTTGGGAGCTTAAAGTGAATGGCTCATGTAATTCTAAAAACTTAGTATATATAGCTTATTGCACACAGTGCTTTCGGTTTTATGTGGGCAAAACAAATCGTACACTGAAAGAACGTATTAGAGACCACTATTATAGTATAGCTAGGAAGGAAGATTATAATG
Organism: Protopterus annectens; assembly: GCF_019279795.1. Classification (NCBI taxonomy): domain Eukaryota; kingdom Metazoa; phylum Chordata; order Ceratodontiformes; family Protopteridae; genus Protopterus; species Protopterus annectens. The sequence goes on from NC_056729.1 coordinate 70,688,945, forward strand.
CACTAGCACGACACATTAATAAGGAAGGCCCAACTCATATTTTTCATTTTCAGATTTTACATATACAATATACCAATTTAAGGCTAGGGAACATCACAAATGATACCGAATGCACAGAGTTAGAATGGATATTTAGGCTAGGTGCACATAGGGGCTATGGCCTAAATGATTTGATATCTATTAAGCCTATATTGAGAGCTAGACAACTGAGATAATACTATGTATATATATTTTTATTAAATCTATGGGAGTTTTTAATTATTTATGTATGTTTTTTACATTAGTATGAAATATGAATGTTTTGTATGTATGAGAATCATTATGAAATGGCACTTTAAAATGGATTCATCAATTATTCAATTAAGTATTTGAATTTCAGTTAAATATCAGTAATCTGATTTCTGAAACTGTTACGTCTGATGAAGCGGTTGAATCCGTGAAAGCGCTTATGTTTTATCTGTGTGTTCGGAATAAAAATTTTTATAGCCTGTGCTTCTCGATCTATTTGTGGACTTACTGAAACAGAAGAATTTGATACTTGAATTGGATGAACTATTGTTTGTGCTTGCTGCAACTGAGGGGTATTGTTGATATATATATATATACACGTATACATATACGTACACACGTACACACACACACACACACACATATATATATATATATATATATATATATATATATATATATATATATAATATGTTCGAAGTTTCAAAGCTTTGAACCTCATATAATCAAACTTATATGAGTGAAGTTTTAAAACTTCAAACGTATAATTAAAAAAAAAAAACTTACCTGAACGCTGTAAGCAGGGGGGCAAGTAAATGGAAATATTCCATACAGTGATCTGACTTCACTGAAGTGCGGTCACAGAGTTGGTATATTTAAGTAGCAGAGGGTGTGGGGGGTGCAGGGGGGCTTGCCCCCCTGATTACAGCATTCAGGTAAGTTTCTTTTCTTTTTTTTTTATTATATGTTCGAAGTTTTAAAACTTTGCTCATATAAGTTTGGTTATATGAGGCTCGAAGTTTAAAAACTTCAAACATATAATGTAGACCCTATATATATATATATATATATATCTCAATATCAATAATTAAACATAATTTCTTTATTTATAAATAGTTGGGTATTATATAGTGTCTTTCAGACTTTTGATGGGAGTTGTCTGTTTTTCTTACCATTTGTTCTGGAACTCTTTGCTCTTTGTATCTCTGCAAGTCCAGGATCTCCACCAGTACTAGAACTATAGACATAAATCTTCACCAACAGATAAGTAAAATGTGGTAGAGGAACATATTTATAATCCAGTGCCTCCCAAAACTCTGAAAGTATATGTTTGGCAGTGCAATTCACTATATTCCTTTAAACATAACCTAGATGACTGGGTGAGTATGCGTTAATTTAGTACTGGTTGACTGGTATGACCCTTCTGGACAAAGGATGTATGGCCTGAGAGGGGGTACTTGCAGTGTGTGAAAAGTCATAAGACTCATTGATTTTGGAATACCTGTGATTCTGTGAATCTTGATGTTCTGGAAACTGGAATTTAATGCATACTTATTGACTACTCTGAGATTACTTTTCCAGAGGTAGATATACATCTGTGTGAGGCACTCAGGATAGCAATAGATCTGAAAAAGAGAAGTCATTAGGTTAGTAGGGTCTTCCACCTATCATCCCTTTGTTAGATTGTTTTGCATATAGACACTTGGTGTTCCTAGGTCCTTTTGTCTGTTCTAGAAAATTTTCATCAACGTATACAGTGCACATTTGTGTTACTACATTTAGTTATGTTTAGTATGAGTAGTTTCTTGTTGGTAGAACTGAAGATTACATGAAATATGATGGCTTTATGTAGTGGTGCATGCCAGACAGTAACAGGTGTATCGTTATAGAATAGACATTGCATGATGCTAAGTAATATTATCCTGTTTGAAGAAACAAGTCGATGAATGAATAAAGGATAAAAAGCGAGCATGTTATGCTCCTACAAATGTCTGCCTCTTTTTCTGTTTGTCTCTGTCTCTGAAATGTATGCCAAGTGTCTCATACTACGACTTTTTTAATAACTGTGATTACCATCTTGATTGTGAAGTAAGAACATGTTAAATGATGGAAACAGTTAATCTATAAATGCCTGACATATTCTTTACTCTTTTTTAGCCTCAAGAGAAACCTGGCAGGTCAGGTAAGCAAAGAGTCTAACTTTTTTAAAATAATGGGTTTTCTTTGAATCTCTTAGGCATCAGGACATGTCAAATGAGAATGTCTAGGTGGCTGTAATGTTGCATAGAAAGCATTCTAGAATTGCCTATTAATCACTTGCTAGACTCCTCACATTACTTGTTTCATGGGGGTTTAATGGTACCACAGGAACTGGGAACACTTCAGTCAACTTCTCAGTAAAGCTGCTGCCAGGATGTGTCAAGGGGCTGTTATCCATTTCAAGGCACCTGGCAACTGTTAATACATTCATTTATTTAGTGAAGACTAGTATTACTTTTATTTATTTAGACATTTGGTAATTAGATTTTCATATTAGTCCATAGCTTGACTGCTTTTAGATACAAGTTGATGATAAGCAGAAAGAAAGAAAGCAGGGAGGCAGGCACATCATTACCAAAATAATAATAATAACATTAGGAAACATCAAGTTAAAAAAGTATATTCAGAAGTATAGCTTATAGCTATTAGGCTGTCATAGACTGCTTTCAGAGAGTGGGGATCACCTTCAGTTTCTGCAAGTTCAGACTTTGGCCACAGACCAGAGTTCTCTTTCTTAGTGCAATGATAGATTTTGTACACCAGGAATCTTTTTACCCCAAGACTAGGTTTAATTTCTGACAGACTGGCTCCTCAGCTTACTTCCAAAGATGACTATTACAGCAGTGGAACTCCTAATGGCCTTGAGGTTCATGGCATCCTGCATCTTTTTGATCCCCCTGATAAAACTGCACTTGAAGAAATATTAATGATTCCTGAAAAATGCTTGGGAACAACACTCCCAACCTCTGAAAACCCTGCTGCCTCTTTTTTCATGCTTGAAAAGAGAACTTCTTTGGTAGGTGGGACACCATCAAGCTCTATCCAGGTGCAAATTTTTCTCTACTAGAAACAGATACGACCATAACCACAGGCAGTTCCAAAGTAGCCTGGTGAGCACACTTAGGACCCATGAAGGTGTAAGGTGTCTGGATCCCAGAGCAAAGAAAGTTTCACATAAATTAGAAGGAGTTGTTGGCCTTTTTTCTAGTGATGAAAAACTTTCAAAGCAACCTATCCCCAAGAAGAATTCTGATATGCACCGTCAACACTACAGTTATGTGGTATGTAAACTAACAAAGGAGAATTAATTCCTACCTCCTGTGCAGTCTAGCAATAAAGATTTGTCTCTTGGCACAACTGTTGCAATTGACACTAATAGCATCCTGGATCAGAACAGCACCTTAGCAGATTCTTTGAGCAAGGACATTTTGGACCCCAGTGAATGGATGCTAAAAAAGGAAAATTTCCTGGATCTCACCCATCATTGGGGACACCACAGTATAGACCTTGTTGCCTTGAACCAGAACAGACAACTTCAAAGATTCTGTTCAATACCCCAACAGACAGGTACATGGAGAGCAGATACCTTCTCATTCAAATGGGCAAGACACTTTCTTTATGCCTTCCCACCATTTCCCCTCATTCCCAGGGTACTAATCAAGGTGAGGTCAGACAGGCCGAGCATGATGCTCATAACCCCTTCTGGCCATTGGTTCTCCCTCCACTTGAGCTTAAGCAAAGGGAGATATTACAATCTCCCACAGATGATAGACCTATTTACCCAAATAAAGGGGTCTGTTGTACATCCTCACCTGAGCACCCTTAAACTAACAGCTTGGAGGATTGGTTTCTGACCCCAGATGCTGTGGCCTGTTCTACAGAAGTGCTACCAATCCTGAGAGAGGCAAGAAAACCAAGTGCCAGAAAATCATACTATCTAAACAGAAAGTGTTTTCTCTGTGGTGCAAGGACAAGGGTATTAACCTTTCACTGGCAGACATAAACCTAGTGATTGATTACCCATTAGTACTATTCCACCTGGGACTTTCCTATTCCACTGTTCTGGAACATCTTTCATCTCTCTCTTCCTGCCTTAACTTGCCCCCATCTATTCATACCCTCCCACCTGAAACTTTTCCTTAAAGAGGTCATATTCGACTTCCCCCAAGGAGGACCCTGTCCCTACCTGGGATTTATCCTGTGTGGTAGAAAAACTTACATCACCACCTTTTGAACCAGCTGTTTCTCCACTCCTAAAGATACTCCCTTGAAAGACTGCCCTGCTCTTAGCCATCATGTCAGCAAGGCAATTCTCAGAGCTACAAAACCTGATGTACAAGGAACCCTTCCCTGTGTTCTGTAGGGACATGATAACCCTTACAATTAATACTTCCTTTATGCCCAAAGTAGTGTCAGATCTCTGTTTGAATCAAGCTATTCATTTGCTAGTGTTCTTCCCTAACCCAAAGAATAAAGCATAGCAAATCTTGCACTGCCTGGATGTGCACTTATGGATCAGGTTTTACATGGACAGAACAACATGCTCCAACAGAGAACTACTACTGCTGGCATTTGTAGAATGAAAGAAAGGCAGACCAGTCTCTAAACAGATTATCTCTTAAGTAGATAGCCAACTGCATTACCTTCTGTTATGCTCATCATGGCAAGCCTGTACCCACGCATGGCAGGACCCATTCCACCAGACAGAGTGCAGCCAACACTGCCTTTCTTAAACCTTTCTTAAAGGTGTCCCTACACAGGCTGTTCTGGAAGCTGCCATAGGGACATCCATCCACACCTTCACTAAACATTACCAGTTTGCCACTGCCCACAGGGTTAGGGCAGGGTTTGCTGCTGTCATCCTTCACAACCTGCTTTCCCAAGTGCCAGCATACAATCTGCCCCTCAACTAGTAGCTTTGGGAGTCTTTCCAAGGATCATTACTGCAACACTGACTATGAAGAACATGGCACAGTTGTGTCGCACTTATAACTGTTGATGTTAAATGAAATCAGTGTTGCAGTACATATTCCACTCTCCTTTCCCCATGTCTGCTGGCCTCCTCCACTTTGCAGGGGAAAGGAGAGGATGAAAGCATGTCAGATGGGTAGTTCTTATCTACCATTATCCACTACTTTTACTTCTAATACATAGTTGATACCTTCCTCTCTTATTGTCGAAAAAAGCCTTTTGACATCTGGAAGGGTCTTGCTGTCCCCAGGCTTTAGACAGCTGTTCACTGTCTAGAAAGACCTGAAGATAATGCTGAGTGATGCCACCCTTATAGCCTGACATCCAAATGTCAGCCATCAGATGTCCATCAGCTAGGGATGTTAAAAAGATTTGGGAAATCAGGCCAGTTTCAGGCTTCTGCATGGCCAGAAGACATACTAGGATCAGTATTGCAACACTGATCTACTCAGAACATCTACAATTATGGCAAATCTGACACAAATGTATCTTACACCACTATAACTTGACAGGGTCTTGGATTGTAGATGGATTTAGTAAGAGAGTTACAGCTTTTCTAAAACAACAGTCAAAGCTAATAATTCATTATATGGTACATTGCATGTACGAAATCCTGAGCTGATGCTAGTAAGGCACATACAGAATTTATACACAAGGAAATGAAGTAAAATGTCTCATAGCTGGGCGGGGATGACAGAATAACACACTGAAATTACAAGCAAGAAAGTGAAGGCATTTATAATCACGTCTAAGGCACAACCTTCTCTGTTTGTATAGTAATCTGAACATCTATATAGTGAGGTAATCTTTCTAGTGGTCAAACATGTATCAACATTTTAGGACTTACTTGTTGATTTTCATATAGTGGTGTCACAATTCAGAGTATTTCCTTACATTATCTTTGTAATGTGTTCTATTACTAGGCAGTTCTTACTTTTTCTTTCCATGTGTTTTTGAGGCAGATCGAATCATCATATGGTGTAACTCTTTCAGCACAAACTTGCTGTTCAATTTTGAGCTGTATTCTGTACCTTAAATCAGTCCTTGATAGTATCAGTATATGTTTGTACACTATTTTCAGTTAATTTTTTTCAGTAATGCCTAGTTGTAGTCAGCGTTAATAAAAAAAATTTAAAGAAACATGTACAGCTAATAAAGTCATAAAAACAGTGATGTATTTGACTTCTGAAAATTGTGGCAATGAGATGAGAAGCTGGCAGTGAACCTGTAGGCAGTAGACCTTAGTAAAATTGCCCCTCAGAATATTTTTTCCATCATGAACACTCAGTAATTGGTGTGCAGCAGGGCATATGAGTATGAGGTGCTGAAAAAGGAAGAAGAGAGTGGAGAAAGCAGCAAGAGTATTGCAATGATCAGCCATGGCTTCTCCCCATGTATAGTTAGATTGGAGCAAAATTATGGAAGAGATGGCAGGGGTGTTCACCCACTGTGGCTGGGCAGTGGAAATCAAGCTCATCAAAATTCATATAGAGATATGAAAAGTAAATATCACACTAGCCAAGTATATTGTGTCCAGTGTCAGAAAAGCACACATACGGAAACAGTGCTAACTAGGCAGTCTGAGAAAACAGGAAAGATTTGAGTTAAAAAAGGGAGACTAGATAGAGAAAGTAGTGGAACAACGATGTAAGGTTGGCTGAACATGCTGTAAAAATAGTTGAAATAGAAGATAGACTGACATGAGTAAACCTTGGATTTTTTGCTTTCCCAGAAAGAATAGAGGAGAACAGTCGCAAGGAGTTTATACAAAACTGTCTTTGGACTGGTATACCGGCAAAGAACATTAAAACAGATAGATTGCACAGAGTCAATATGCCTGTGTGTAGGAATAGAACTGCTTTCAGATCAATACTTGTGAAAATGCAGGATTCTCAACAAAAGGAAGAGGTATTGCCATTGTTATGGAAGAGGGAGACTATACTGAATGTGGGTGACACTGAAGTGTTTGTGGATAATGATTATTTATGGTCAACTTGCTAAAAAAGAAATGCTTTTCTGTCAGCAGTACGATTCATGCAGTTGTATCCTGCAATTTTTCACTTGTTTTATCCTCTTGGCCCAAAGACATGTGGACCCACACCATGTTATGGATAACATAAGCATGCAGGAAGAAGGCACTAATCAGGATGTGAAACAAAGAAATGAAACGTTAGACCTGGGGTTGGAGATGCCACAGCAAGTAAATCATTTAGAGCCTAGACAAAACAAACTCATTTTCTGTATTTCAACTCAGAATGCTTTATAAAAGGCTAAGGAAATGAAGGAAGACATTGAAACGATGCATGATTTGCTACAAAAAGAAAAGTTATCATCTATACAATTAGACCAAGTGAGGGTGGAAGAAAATTAAACTAAAAATTATTTGGAATTTGTGGAGATGGTTCCTGGCTGAATAGCCAAATAAGTGAGGACATTACATTGTCCTCCATCTCCTCACAGACTGTGAGTATTGCTTCTTAAGGTATATTTTGCTTTGCTTGGAAAAGAGGAAGCACAAATGGTTTTGAAGGTTTTACCAATGATCTTTTTATCTTCTATGAGTTTGGACACTGGCACATTGATTTTGCAGGATAATGAATGTTATATTAAAATGGTCTAAGTACTCTAAATGGAGAGGAGAGAAATGGTAGGAAAACTAAATTGAATGTAATAAGTCATTTAAAGGGATTAATGGGATGTAATGAAATGCTGTATTGTTTTGGACAGCAAATATGAGGAATGGGTGGCTACTGTCATGGGTGAGGTGTTTGGCATAAATAACTCAGGTAACAGTTGCTGCAACTGAGTGGTTAGCTCAGTTATTCCTACTGTGGAAGCTAGTAAGGTTATTACGTATATAGTTTGTTGGAGAAAGGGGTGGGGGCAATGTTTGTTTAATAAAATTAAGAAAAAGGCCAAAAAAAGGGTATAAGGAGAGGAGGGACACAGAAGACATTTGGGACAATGGAAGAGAGAGGTAACAAGTAATATGTGTGTCAAAGGCTTGAAAAGGGCTATTAAATGCAGTAGAGTCTGAGAGGTATGTAATCATGTCCAGGGATATAAAAAAAATTCAAGATAAGAGCAATAGACTAATATTAGTTTAAGACATGAATATAGTAGCTTGTAATATCAGCGGGTCAGTAGCCAAAAAAAAGGACAGAGTATTCGAATATGTTAAACAGTCAAATTCACAGATAGTGATGTTACAGGAGATTCATCTAACATGGATAGAGCATGAGGTGCTGGTAAAAAAGAGTGGATGAGTGGGATATTTTGCAAGTAATGAAGGTGAAAGGAAATGAGGGGTATTACTATTAATGCAGAAAATGATTGGATTACGATGGATGAATACAAGGTAGATAAAAATGCAATATATGTGATGACAAAAGGGGCTTGGAAGGGACTTTTAGTTGCAGTGGCAATGGTTTATTTGCCTCCTAGAAGCACTATTAATGAATTAAAGCAAGTGATGGGGAAAATTACAGCATTCCATCAAGGGATGTTGATTGTGGCTGTGGACTCAAAACACTACAGGACATAAAGAAGATGTTTCAATGGGGCTGAGAAAAATACAAGTTCCATAAGAAGGTCGATATTTGCAACTTTTTGGTTTACTCAATGTACAGACTATGAAGAAGGGGAAATAACAATGTACCCTTTACTAGAGTAAATGCAACAAGTGGTCCAGACTAGGTAGATGCTATGTCATGAAGGAGCATGGTAATCTAGTTAGGCAAACTTGGATGCATCCAATAGTGGTCTCAGATCATGTGCCTGCATAGGTCTGGATAGATAAAGAAGACCACAATAGTAGATTTAGACACTGGCATTTTCCTACTTATCTTATGAAAAGGAAAGTATTTGGAGACTGGACTGCAAAGTACATAGGGAGGGAATTAATAAACTTAGTATCTAAGTGGGACATACATGTAGGAGATTGGTAAATCTGCAAACAAGATAAGAGAGCAAGTAGGAATTAAGTTAAAAGAATTTTGGAAAGAAAGTAAATATATATACTTAAGGGCCTTAAAGAGACTGGCAGATCTACAAGCTAACCAAATGCAAGAGGATAGTAGGGAATTAGAAGTGCAAGTTAAAATAACCAAACAGAATATAATTGAATATTTGGACAGTATGAAAGTGGGACTGGACGCTGCAGTAAAATATTTTTTTCCAATACTAATGCTAAATCTGGGAACCTTCTGGCACAAAGATTGAGGCAACAGAAGTAAAGATAATGGTGGTGAGGGTAAGAAACCCAACTAATAACAAGGTGGTAATGCAATCAGAAGAGATAAAGGGAGTTCTAACAGAGTATTATCGAAAGCAATATCAGAGAGCTAGTGAAAGGTAGGGATCAAGATATGGTACACTATACAACTTGTGTGGATTTCCTGCAGTTGGCAGATGGGGAAAGGGAGATTTTGCTGGGAACGATAGGAGAAAAAGAAATTCAAATGGCAATATGGAATCAAAATATGGGAAAATCCTCAGGAGGTAATGGTATTCTCTTGAGAAAGAGTTAAAGTATGATAGGTTCTGTATAATTAGATACTTGAAGGAACTAAAATCCCAAACACCTGGATTTAAGCAGTAATAACCATCATACCAAAAGGAGGGAGGGAACCTTTGGATCTTGGGTCTGACAGACCCATATCAGTATTAAACCATGACTATCGGATCTTTATGACAATTTCGGTCAGAAGATTAGCAGAGATTTTGCAGAGAGTAATAAACTTGGATCAGTGTGGGTTTATACTTGGAAGAAAGACTTTGATAACATTAATAGAACACTAATGATACAAAGGGATGCTCTGGATAAAAAGAGAACACTTGTTGAATTGGACGCAGAAAAAGGTTTTGATAGAGTCATTTACAGATTTTTGAGAAAACTACTACTACAAGGCTTCAACTTCCCAGCTAGATGGACTGACTTGATCCAAAGTATTTATGAAGGTACAAAAAGCAAAAATTGAATGTACAGGGGAACTTTCATAGGATTGTGAGCTAATGAGGGAACTAGGAGGGATTTCCCCTTTCTTCCTTGTTGTTTGCACTATACCTAGAACCATTGGCTAAGGTAATTAGAGATTCAAGGATATCAAGCTGTCAGTTGCAAGGGAGATGAGATTGCACTGTTCCCTGATGAATTAGCACAGTTATTCACTAGGTTAGCATCCTTTTGGACGATCGCAGTATATAAAATTAACAAGAGTAAGACCAATGCAATAGTTATGAATTATACACTGACTTTTTCTTTGTTTCAGATAAGGTGAGATACTTGGGTATTTGGCTGAAGAAGGATGTAGAATTTGCAGCTAAAGAGATGTGGGATGACTCAAAGGACAGAATAACAACAATAATTAGGAAATGGAATGCACTATTTATGGATGAGGACACCAAGGTACAACCATTTCAAATGTTCCTGGTGCTTTTGGTATTCTGTTTGGGGCAACATTATTGTTATACTTCAAATAAATACATTTGGAAAGCATTAAAATAAAATTTAAGTTATTTTTTTTTTGGGGGGGGGTGAGGAGAAAGCATACAGTATGCAATATTGGTACAACCTCCAGAAAAAGGGGAATTGGGCATGCCAGATTTGGAGATGTATTATCAAGCAACCCAGGTTAGGTTATTGTATCTACTGCAAAATATGGACTGTAAGGCAAGATGGAAAACCATGGTATTGACAGTGGAGGGAGAGGGACGAATTGAACAACAAGTTTATACATGGGGATAAGGTGAAAAGCCAAAATTCTAATCTTATGTAAAGAGGTACAATGGGGATGTTATGGAAAAAATTCATAGGATAAAACCCCTCAAAATATGGAAACAGAATAGGTAACGGTACAACTCATCCAGGTAAATGAGGTCCAAGATCAGATGTCCCAAGAATATGGAAGAGAAGGAGTACTGTATAGACTGCAGTGTGACAGTTTGGACAGCAGTCTTCTAACTAGCTTAGTCTTCCTTGATTTTTATAACTGGTTTATCTAATCTTTATTAAAGATGACATTTTTCAAAAAGTGACGCAGTGTACATACAATATTAGAAAAGAAAACAAACCATAATTACATATCTTTTGCTATTTTTATGCAGTAAATATTTATTTTTCTTTTTTATCATTCACTCCAATATTACATAAATTGCTCAGTTCCTGCCTTCCCTTCAATTTCACTCCATCTCCTGAACATTGTTCTGCAATTATTTTTCTGTGTATTTGTTCCTTCTCTTTTCTAAAGATCCCATCACCAGTTCTATTGTCTCCTCTACTATATAAAGTACTTCAGCCACAGTCAGCCTAGATCTGGATTTCCCTTTTCCAGTAATTCCTTTCTTGTAGCATTACATTTAGTACAGCCTTACTGTGCTTGGGCAATTCAGATCCTGTATCCCAGCTCAAATGAATCATTTCCTTAGTTACAAGCATTTGCTCCCCCCAAACATTTCTGACAAAGTACTCTTCAGAGAATGTTTAAAATCTACCACTTCATTACATTGCCAGATAACATGTTGCCAGTTACCTTTCTGTTTCCCATCACACCTTCAGTATTTGATTTATTTGTCTTTGTTTGACCACTGGGTTTCCAGAGAAGACCAGATGTGGTATTTATACTACCAGGAGAAATTTGGCCAGGCCATCAGGGAACTTCCTTGTACTCTTTGGAGCTGCTAGACATGCTGGAGGGCTTCTACAGCAGAAAGGAAGAAGCCTAAAGGAAGCAGCAGCAGGGAAGAGGAGAGAAAAGCTATGAAGAGTTTGGAAGAAGAAAGTGAGAATATGGAGAACAATTTGTTTGATATGGAGCTTCAGAATGTAAGCAAAGATTTCTGTGTAGTGGATATTGCAGATGAGCAGCATTTAGTTGTTTCATTGGACAACAAACTAAGTGAGTCTGTGGAAGTGGTGTAGATAATATAACTGTTGTTAGGAAAGCTTGCAAATGATGTTTCGAGCAAGATGATCCAGATGACAGTTCTGCTGTTTCATGGGGTGAAATGACTGATAACTTATTGGAGAGTACAGAGGCTATGGAAAAGGAACCAGGTGAGGTGGCAGCGGAGAATGCAGCAGTAAAAGCTTATTCAGCAGTGACAAAAAGTAAAAGAGGAAAGCAACAACAAACAGAAACGTAAACGATAAAATGAAGAGAGGACCAACTTTGAGACTAGGAACAAAAATGACCCTATAATAGACAGGCATTATGTATGGGATAGTTTGGTAACTGTTCTGGGTTTTAAAGTATAAGAAATTTGGTATTTTATACATATTGAGACAGAGACTTTTTGTGACTTAACATTTGAAACTGATGGACCTATGATAACATTTCTGGAACTGTGTAACAAAAAGGACATTTATCCATGAGACAATTACTTGTTTTTTGGTAGTAACTTAAATGCTAGAAAATGTTAGTTTGCAGTTTAGAACTGATGAACTGGAAGAAGATGATGATACAATTGCATGCAGGGTCTGTATGAAACTGTTGATAATATTGTGAAGGTTAGAGAAGAGAGAAACTTATGGAAAAGAGGATAGAGGTTGGAAAATGTTTTGAAATGTGAAAACAACATGGTGAAACACTTGCCAAGTGGTATTTTTGTGGCTGGTCATAGAGGGACATTAAGATATGCCAGCCAGCCTAAATCATGTTTCTCTTCTAGGGACTTTTTTCATTTAATTAATGATTGTGACAAGGTACAATGTAACCAGTGTGTGGAGAAAGGACATACTGCAAAAAGGTGTGTGCCTGAATGCAGATTAGGATGGATTTTAAAGAACGCACAGTAAATCATGAAAAAGAAGGGCAAAGGGAAGAAAACATACACAAGGAAGGACAACAACAGATTGGACAGGGTGAAAACATACACAAGGCAGGACAAGAGGCTGAAGGAGAAGGTGAACTAGGTGAAGAAGAAGCAGTAGAAGAAGAAAAAAATATGGAGGGGAAATGAGAGAGGTGCATGTAGGAAGAAAGGTCAGGAGAAGGGACTGATACTAATATTTTTTTTAAGTTCTACCCAAGTTCTACCTAGTAAAAAAAAATCTGAGGATCGAGGATCATTTGTACATAAACCCAGGAAAAATATTCAGTTGGGGAAAGAGTAAAAATAAGAAAATTTAAAATGTTTTCCCTAAATTTAAAAAGAAGGAAAAGCAACAATTTTTGAGTACTTTAAGTAAATGTCAACAGTATTATTAGCACTGCAAGAAGGATAGGGATACTGGAATGCTGTGCTAAATGTGATGTGGATTGTATTCTGTTAGAGAATGTAAGATTCCTGAGAAGTGAAGAAAGACTGCAAAATAAAAAAAAATTGTGGGATGGAAATATAATATGGAACTTAGGAAATGATCATTTTTCTGGAGTGGCTGAGTTGTATAACAAGACTGTGAAAATACTAGATGTGACATTGGTAAGGATGGGAAGGTTAACTGTTGTGGATTTGAGGTGGAGAGAATATGTTAATAGAATTATAACATTATATGCATATATTACTAACAAGAAAAGAGAGAATCTGTTTCATCAAATATTAGACTAGGTGGTGGTTAACATGAAAACTGTAATTGCAGGGGACTTTATGATTTAAGGGGAAAATGTTTAAAAAATACAGGAAGTGATGTGTGGAATAAAAGTCAATGGACTTATAGAATTTTCAGAGCATTTAGCAATATGGATGGAGGTAATGGAAGATAGAGACCATATTAAAATAGGAAAGGTAGTAAAAAGAATAAATGAGAAATTATGGGATGAAATTGGAGAATAGGAAGTATTGTAGGATCATATAACCATGAAGGTCTTCTAGAAAAACTGGCCTGAGTGGTGGATTGAATTTGAAAAGAAGTATAAAAAGTGTTTTTTTTCAGTGGTGGGATGATGCAAGAAAGGAAGAGAAAGTGATGTATGGGAAATGTATAAAAATATATTAGAAAATGTAGAGAATAATACAGAAGAGTATTGTGGTATGTAAAAATAAATAAGTAAAATAAAACTAAAAGGCATTACTGTTTAGAAAGATATATAATTTACAAGGAAAACAGAGGAGGTATCTGCATATTTGGGTAGAAGAGGATATTAATATACTTGGGGGAAATTACAGAGTAAAAGTAGAGGTAAAAAGAACACAAGAGCAAAGTATGAGTATTATAGTACAGCATGTGGAAAATATGTATAAGAGTAAAAAAGCAGAAAAATAAGAGAGAATGGAAAGTAAAAAGTTTCCAGAAGGAGTTAAGGAAGAATTTGACAAAGAAATTACTTTTAATGCATTAGATGAAGTACTTAGTATTTTTAATTCAGTATCAGGCCCAGATGGTATTGGATATAGACTGTATAAGAAATTAATGGATTGGCAAAAAGAGTATTTTGTAAATGTACTGAGTGAATTGTTGAAGGAATGATTTGTTTATGAAGGGTTATGTAGTAGGATATTAAAATTTATATGGAAGAAAAATTAGAAGAATGAAATAAAAAAATGGAGACCCATCACATTAAATAACAGAGTATAACATTTTATGAGAATAATATAGAGGAGAATGGAAGGAAGGATGTGGGATATATTTGAAGAAAATATATATAATATAAAAGGGAAGGGATGTCAAGAATTGTTATTGGTTTGAGAGAAACTGTGGATGATATAAGTAAATGGGAGGATATGAAACTTATGGTCGGTGATATTAGCAAAGCATCTGATACAGTAGGATATAATGCTTTGTGGGATGTTATGCAGAAGTATGCAATAGGTAATAGAGTTAGGAGAGTATGTATGTCAGCATATCAAAATAATACAGTGCGAGTGTTAGTGAATGGATGTCTGAGTAAAGAAATATGCATGATATAAGAAAGGATGTCCCATGAGTGGAATGTTGTTTGCACTGGTAATGAATGTTACAGTGAGTGAAGTAGCATATAAAAATTGAAAGATGATAGATACTGATGCAAAAGGAGGTAGCGATTCCAGTAGTTTTGACATATGCTGATGATATAGTGGTAGTTGCTAAGAACAAAATATGCATGAGGTAAGTTTTGGTTTGTCTGAAGGGATATTTAAAGGAGATGGGAATGACCCTGAATAAAGATAAAAATAAGGTTTTGGATGATGTAAAAATTTGGGGTGTGTATTTTTTCAATGACTGAAGTGTATTTGCTAAGAATAAAATCTGGGAAAACTGATGTGATTATGATGCAATGTGAGGGTTTGATAAAATAAATGAAAGAAATGTGCTCTGTGTAGATTTACATTCAGGAAAAAGGCTAATTTGGCGAATTCTGTATTAGTGGGACAATAGCATATATGTCAGATGTTTATATGATCCCGGAAAAAATGTAAAAAGGAAGTTATGCAATTGGTGTTTACTTCCATATGGGGTTCAGTACTAAACCCAGTGAAAAGATGTGTGTTATATATGGGTAAAGATAAGAGGGGATTGGGGTTCCTAAATCCAGTTGTTTATTCTGCTTCTTTAAACTTGTATACAGTATTAACATGTGTAAAGGAAGAGAATGAGAAATGAATA
>NC_056729.1:70709485-70736985 GCF_019279795.1 Protopterus annectens
AACCAAGGGTGTAAATGTACTGGATCTGGTCCTCGCTAATATAGGAGAGTTGTGCACACCCCCTAGTGTTTTGTCTTCTGTGGTGAGGTCAGACCACAAAATGGTCTCCTTTGAAGTAAAAATAAAACCAGGAACCTCAGGTAATCCTGGAATGTTCATGAACTACTCTAAGGTAACTTTCTACTGTTAAGTAATAATCTGGCAAAATTTCACATCCCCATAAACCCCAAGAACACTGCTATCTGTGTGGAACTGTTCACAGAAACCCTATACAAACATGTTAATAGCTGCATAGAGGCAGCTGTACCGATAGGAAGAAGTTCAGAACTAACTCAAAGTATAATTTTTTAGTCTAAAAATATTGATATGTATATGTCATGTGTTTGCATTTCTGCTTTTGTCTCTCTAACATTCTTGTATAACTGATTTTGACCATATTTTGACTCAAATGTTTGATTCTCTTTAAACTGTGTTTTTTTTTTTTTTTTTTTTTTTTTTTTTGGAGCTTTTCTCTTCAGGTCTCCACTGAAAATGGGCCACAAGCCCAGCTGGACCAACCCGGTTAACAAATGTCAATAAAATAAATAAAAATAAATAAATAAGCCGCCCTGAAAATCATGGCAAATTTAAGTGATCTAGCACCGAGCAGGATAAAATGACTCTCACCAAACTAAACAAACAACTCAGAGGACAAAGACTACCAGTGCCAAATTTGAGGTATATTTGGCATGTTGGGCCAGGGGCAACCACAAGGCACTCTTTAGCTATGCTCGCAACCTCAAAGGCAGTACAAAGTTGTGTGCAGAGCTCATTGTTAATGGAACCACGTATAATGAGCCAGAAGATATAGCAAACCTACTAGCAAGTAAGTTCAGCTCTAACTGTAACCCTGTCTCCCCCTCAACCACCCTTCAGGAAATACCATCAAATATAACTTCCTATAGTATCACTAGGGATCAAGTCCACAATGCTCCTCTAAGGCCAAGAATACTGCATCAATGGGCCCAGACAATATCCCAGGGTGCCGCTTAAACAGCATCAAACATGACCCATCAGGGCGTCTGTAATTGCTATTTTTCTGCAGCCTCCTAACAGACTTCATGCTTCACTAATGGAGAACAGCAATGGTCATTCCTTTGCACAAAGTGGGCCAACTACAGACCCATAAATCTCACTAGTCTCATTTATTTTGACCAGTCTGTGTGTAGTTACCTTATACTTTCCTCTAGGTTACTGGAAGCCATATCTGGAACTTGCACTGCTTCTTGCTGAACAGCTGCAGTATTTCTTCCAGTCAGTGTTTTTTCCTCACCTTTTGTAGCTGATTTTCCTCCAGGTCCTTTATATTTCTTTTTTTCTGGCATCCAGTCAGTGGACTTACTAGTCAGTTATTGAAATTTACCCAGAAATATAGGTTAACTGGCCTTCTCTGCTAAGTTTTTATTTTAAGACTGGGAGAGCCAGAATTAAGCTGTTACTCAGTGTGCAACCATCTTGGAAGTCCATACATCTCACTAGTCTCATATGCAAAGCCATGGAAAGAATTGCCATGGAAATTATCAGTAATGACATAGGAAACCTCCAGACATTGGATCCATCCAAATATGGTTCCATCATGGGCAGGTCATGCCTATTCAACCTGCTGGACTTCTTTGAGAAGGTCATCAAAACAATGTATGAGGGCAGAATGGTTCACACTGCCTACCTTAACCTGGCCATCATTTGACACACTACCCAACTCAGGCATTATTGACAAACTCAAAGAGGTTAGGTATAAACCTTTATGTTACCTGGTGGATAGCCAGGTGGCTCACAGACACAAACCAGGAAGTTAGAATTGGAGAGGCAATATCTACAAACAGGCCAGTCACAAATGGAGTCCCTTAGGGATCAATCCTGGGACCGCTCTTTTTTGCCATTTACTTCTCTGAAGTCAAGGCCAGTGTCAAGAGCCTATGGCTGACTAAATCTGCAGATGATTGCTAATTAGGAGCAGTCATAGAAACTCCCACCAACAAAAATATTCTTCAGGAAGGCTAACACAGACAACTAACTTGTGTCAGAATCATGGACTAAAACTAAATGCTAAGAAATGCATAATAGTATCCTTCGGGAAGTTATCCACCCTTGATAGCAATCATATTAACAACACACCCCCTAAGAGTTGAGTCAATAGTCAGGACTTTGAGACACACACACAGGCAGTAATCTAGCCTTTGACCATCACTTGTGTATCATAGTAAGGAAATCATTCTATGTTATACAACTTATAAACAACGATATGGCATCTAGGTCCAAGGAGGTCATTGTTTCACTGTATTCAGCATTTATCAGACCTGTCATTGTGTACAATGCCTCCTTGGTATGTACCTAACCAGGCACATCCAACAGTTGGATCGTCCACCGAGATTCCTCACTAATAGAATACAGGGAGTAAGTAACATGTCTTATGCAGACCGCTTTAAGGTCCTATCCATGTATTCTGTCTCCTACAGGCTGTTGAAAGATGATCTATGTCTGCTATACAAAGCATTGTCAAACCCCACCCTGATGGACCTCCTGCATACCCCCAAAACAAATAACACCAGAATTATCCATTTTAAAGAATTAAAACCTGCCTGTGATATAAATAGGACCTGCTAGAGAGACATGTATTTATACCAGAGAATATCTCTTCTCTGGAACAGGCTCCTTATCCATGTGAAGCAGAGTCCCTCCCTAACCCAGTTCAGTTGAAAACTTGGACAATTGGATGGGGGACAGGAAATTCATCCCTTGTTTGGCACCCATGCCTGTAATAGATACAGGCAGCCTGTAAATGTTTCATCTCCCAGGCCCCTGCTTACACTTATCAAGGGTACCAGAACTTGTCATAGATTTGAGATTCATGGCTAAGCTTAAAAAGGACGTTGTGGTCATTAGGCTAGTACACACCTATGAACATATGTAATCATTTTACCCATTTCAAGACATCTGCATACAGATTGTAAAAGACCTCAGATGGAAACGATAGATTTGAAAGATACAACCTAAGCAAGTATGGTCCTAGGACAGAGCCCTGTGGGACACCTTCACAGTAACCTAGAATTTCTCTTGAACAGTTGCTGAATGATACTTGTCTTGCTGTATTTGTAAGCCATGTTGCTATCCATCTTATCAAGATTACATTAATACCTAGTTGTTATAATTTATTGATCAGTGTTTTATGTATGACCCTATCAAAGGCTGAAGTTAAGTCTATATAAATTACATCACAGCACAATTTTTCATTTGTAGCTGTTATTATAGTTATATAATATCATGTTACAGGTGACTATAGATCTATTTTCAACATATGCATGCTAATATATGGTCTCAAGTCCCTATCGTTCTAGTTCTCATAGTATTTTATCCAAAATAGCATGCACCATTATTTTTACATAAGAGGAAGGTAAAGTTATAGATCTTTATGACTTTGGGATTGTCCTATTTCCCCTTCCCTTAAAGATAGATTTAACAAGTGTATGTCTCCAAACTTAGGGAAATCTCCCCATATTTAAATTACTTAGTGAATTACAGATGTAGTGGTAGTGCAAGTGAATACTGAAGTGTTCTCAGGTAATTGTTACTAATTCCATCTCCTGTCTATGCTTAGTTTGTCACAGTTACATAAACTGTTATGACTGAATTTTATGCCTTTAATTCCTACACTGCATCACTGTCTGCAAAAGTGATTCATATCTTGAAGGAGCCAGAAAGCTGTCAATTAGAAAATTATTTCTGGCTGAAAGTAAAAATGTTCCCTTACTTTGCAGCTAAGCAGCTGTCTGAATCCTGCCCAATTCCAAGACTGTTCATTATTTCATAGGAAAGTACTAGTCAATCAGTTCGGAAACCATTACAATCTTAGCCAATAATCCATATTCAGAAGTTCCTTGCAGCCTCAAGGAGAGGAAGACAAGATAGACTGGAAGAGAATTTGAGGACGCCCATCCAATTGTCTAGGCTTACCTTGAAGGTGGCAAGAGAGCTACTCCACTTGACATGTAGTTAAAGTTTATTTCAGAGGTGGGGTAAACTTTGGGATATGAATCTTTCATGCCAATGTGTTTCATTTATCTGTTGATGATGGTTTAGTTCATTTAATTTGGTATTTGAAAAGCTGTTCTGCAAAAGATAGGACATCAACAAATTGGATCTTTCATGACTTGAAAGGCTAGATAAGATCCCCATGAAGGACTCTACAAGAAACTGAATACAGAGAGAGGGCTGCTAGCCTGTCCTGATAAGATTTTTGAGGTTAATAAATAGTATGGTGCATCACCACTATAGAACAGGATGCTTTTGGAGAAGACATACCACAGGGTGATGTTTTAGAACCTTCTGTAGGAGACCTGACTAAAAGTCCAATTAGAATTGGACAGCAAGAAAAACAGCAGGAAACAGCAAAGTGGATTGTCTCGGTCATGAGGAGAATAATCTAAGTGAAGGCCTGCTTTATTTAATAAAAATAGATATCTGAATGTAGAAGAAAGGTAGAGATTACAGGAAGTAAATATACTCAAAAGTGTTTAGAAAATGGTAAAACAGATGAGAACAGTAATTGGAACAATTAAGAAAAAGGAAATCATTATAGAAATAAATAGAATAAACTAATGTGCAGCTAAATTAATAATAGATGAAGTACTACCACAAAAATGCAGACTACCAAAGGAAAGAAAGAGAAGAGGTAGAATTCTACCATGGAAGTATCAAAAAAGAACACCATAGTGCAACCAAGGGAAGAAGTATTACTATGAGCATATAGAACACAGTCGTGTACACCTTTAAGCAGACTCACTTAAATGTTCTTGCCACCCTTTTCAAGCATTTAATAGTGCTCACTTCCCAAATCAAGCAGGGCTGTACACGATAACCCTGTCATAAATTTGCATTTGTCCATCTAATCATAAAAGCAAACCATAAAAGTAGCCATTGTAGTACATTTTGTTTGACCTGTAGTGGTAACTTGTTCCCTAGGTGGGGAACAGATAATCAAGACTTCTTAGATAGATGAGAGAGCTACTCCACTTGACATGTAGTTAAAGTTTATTTCAGAGGTGGGGATTTATATCATACTGTTTCCAGTAATAAATTAAGAATATCAACACAAGCAGAAAAAAACCTTAGAAGGTACACAAACAAATATAAAGGTAAAGGTACAAGACAAGCAATTCACTAATGACCTTAAAAGGTTTTATAGAACTTTGAGAAAGAAAGGAAAAATAATACTGACACCACCTAAAAACGAAGACATCAGTACATTTGGTGCAATATTTATAAAGGCACTATTGAGCATAACAAAGATGTCACATGAACAGAAGAGTTAAAAGAAGCAGTAAGAAGTTTTAGTATAGACAGTATGAAACGGAATGAAGTAACAGTCAGAGAAAGTGAGATAAATTTAAATATGGCTTCTAACATGAAAACCGTGGGTCTATATGCAGTACCTAGTGTCTGGCCAAAGGTACTAACATCTTTGTACAACTGTTTAGCCCTGAGTGAAAAATATTTATATGCACATTCTTAACAGACACCAGCCTGCTTAACAACAGGAAGAACCATACTCCTCATTAAGAACAAACCTGCTGGCCATCCTAAGTATTGTATGCCAATATATTGCCTTCTGACACTGTATAAATTATATAATGGAACTGATGCAGAGATTTTAGTCACTTAGAAGAAAATTCAGTCATGGCAATAGAACAGAAAAATAATAAAAAAAAAAATAATATTGACCAAAGGCTAATCTATTTTTAAACAGAGCTGTAATAGAGAGCTGTAAAAAGGAGAAGAACTTAAGTACAGGTAGATTACAAAAAAGTATTTGGCAGCATCCCACATTTATGGATTACGGAATGCTTACAAGTGTATAAAATAACCCCTACACTGATAAATTGCGTGATAGTCACTATGAAATAGTGACAAACCTGACAAACAATTTTACAACTGAATTATTTACAGGTTATTATCACTGGGATGAAAATACAAAGGGGCATATTCCAGTGTGATTCCTTGTCACCACTGCAGTTTTAACTTACCCTTTACTCATTAAGCTAATAACTTAATAGACTAGGCTATGGTTACCAACTTTTTCCAATTATATCTCATCTACTTTTTGTGGATGATTTAAAACTGCATAGCTCATATGACAAGCATCTGAAAGCACAATTATAAATAGATAAAACATTCCCAAATAAGGTAAGCAACATTTATAGCAGATAAATTGAGGCACCAATAAAATATCAACCTGAGAGAGCAGTGTGATATTAAAAAAAAAAGAAAACACTTGAACAAGATGGAGTCTATAAATATCTTTGAGTAGGTGAAGGGTCACGTCAGAGCCAGATCCAGCAGTAGGCGACATAGGCAGTTGCCTAGGGCCCCATGAAGGCTAGTGGCCCAAAGTGGTGAAACATTTAAAATGCATTTACATAATATATATATATATATATATATATATATATATATATATATATATATATATATATATATATATATATATATAAAATTTGTTTTTGTTATTCGGATTATGATCCCATGATTCGAACTATTGCAGCAATGTGCTTGGCCTCTCCCACTCTTTTAGAGTGTGTGGGGGCACATTTTAAGTCGATGTTTTCTTTTTCTCCCTCAGTTATCAGACTAAGTAAGCACCACTATAGGTAAAAATAAAATCTGGACCCCAGCTAAACTAGGAATATTCAGGAACTATTCTAAGGCTAACCTCCTGCTATTAAGTGAGAACCTGGCAAAATTTCAAGCCTATAAACCCTGAAAACACTTCTGCCTATGCAGAACTATTCACAGAAACCCTGTACAAACGTTAATAGCTGCATAGAGGCAGCTGTACCTACCAGAAAGAAATGAGGAAATAACTCAAAAAAACAAGCCACCCTGGTGGAATCAAAAAATCAATCGGCTGTATAACAAGAAGAAAAATCATAGCAAAAATTAGGAAGTGCAGCACCCAGCAGGATAAAACCACTCTTATTAAACTAAACAAAAAACTTGGAGGGCAAAAAAGTCTACCAAAGCCAAATTTGAGGTAAATTTGGCCTCCTAGGCCAAGGACAACCACAAAGCATTCTTTAGCTATGTCTGCAACCTCAAAGGCAATACACAGTTGTGTGTAGAGCTCATTGTAAATTGAGCCACCTATACTGAGCCAAAAGATATAGCAAACATCCTGGCTGATAAATTCAGCTCCAACTTTACTCCTCTCTCCCCATCAACCTTCTCTCAGGAAATATCATCAAATATACCTCCCCCTACTATCACTAGGGAACAGATCATTAATGCTGTCTCTAAGACCAAGAACACTGTATCTATGGGCCCAGACAATATCCCAGGATGCTTTCTAAATAGCATGAAATGTGACCTGTCAGGGCCTCTGGAATTACTGTTTAACTGTAGCCTCCAAACAGGCTTCGTGCCTCATGAATGGAGAAAGGCAGCAGTCATCCCTCTGCTCAAAGGTGAGCCATCTACAGACCCATAAGTCTCAGTAGTCTTATATGTAAAACCATGGAAAGAGCTATAGTAAACCTCCATACACTGGACCCAACCCAGTTTGGTTTCATCAAGGGCAGATCATGCCTACTCAACCTAGTGGACTTCTTTGAGAAGGCCACCAAAGCAATGGATGAGGGCAGAATTGGTCACACTGCCTACCTTGACCTGGCCAAGGCATTTGACACAATACCCTACTCGGGGATTGTTGACAAACTCAAGAGGTTAGGCACAATTCCGTATGTCACCCAGTGGATAGCCAGCTGGCTCACAGACAGGACCCAGGAAGTTAGAACTCAGGAGTCTAACTCTACAAAGAGGCCATTTACAAGTAGAGTCCCTCAGGAATCAGTCCTTGGACCGCTCCTTTTTGGCATTTACTTCTCAGAAGTCAAGGCCAGTGTCACTGGTCTCTGACTGATTACATTTGCAGATGATTGCAAGTTAGGAGCTGTCATTGACTCTCACACTGACACAGATGTTCTCCAGAAGGGGCTGACACAGACAAACAACTGGTGTCAGAGTCATGGACTAAAACTAAATGCCAAGAAATGCTTAATAGTATCCTTGGGGAAGTCATCCATCCCTGGTAACTATCATATTGACAACACATCCCTCAGAGTTAACCCAGTAGTCAGGAACTTAGTGACATACATAGATAGTAATCTAGCCTTTGATCATCATGTGTCTTCGGTGGTGGGAAAATCATTCTATGTTGCGCAACTTATAAATAAAGGGATGGCATCTAAGTCCAAGGAAGTCATTGTTCCACTATATTCGGCATTCATCAAACCTATCATTGAGTACAATGCCTCCTTTGATATGTACATAACCAGACATATCTAACTGGAATGTCCACAGAGGTTCCCCACTAAAGGAATACAGGACGTAAGTAATATGTCCTATGCAGACTGCCTCAAGATCCTATCCCTGTATTTTGTCTCCAACAGGCGTTTGAAGGGAGATCTATGCCTGGCATACAGGGCATTGTCAGACCCCACTCTGATGGACCTCCTGCATATCCACAAAACAAACAGTGCCAGAATTATCTGTTCTAAAGACTTAAACCTTGCCTGTGATATAAATAGGACCTGCTGGAGAGATAGGTATGTATCCCAGAGACTACCCCAGCTACAGAACAGGCTCCTGATCCATGTGAAGCAGAGTTCCTCCCTAATACAATTCAAGTGCAACTTGGATCACTGGATGGGAAACTGGAAATTCATCCCTGGTTTGACATCTGTGTCACTGATGCACACAGGTAACCTGTAAATGGTTCATCTCCCAGGCCCATGCTTACTCTTATCAAGGGTATCAGAACTTGTCAGGTATTTGGGATGCATGGCTAGGCTTAAAAAGACCCTTGTAGTTGTTAACCTAGTAAACACCTATGAACTAAGTTATGCACTAGTCTGCCTTCCCCCTGGCCTGATGTACTTTATAGTTCAGTTGGTTCAGGGTTCAGCGGCAGGTCATAGGTGCATACTAGCAGGTTGCCCGTTAAACCGTTAACGGTCTTTTGTTTATTTGTTTGTTTTACTGCTGGTCTGCTAATTGGCTTCCATTCCTGATGTGAGAGTCCCTCATGTCCTGACTCATGAGTCATTGTGCCCTCCTTTTAAAAAAGAAAAAAAGTTGACTGCAGCATGATGCACCCATCCTACATTTTATTCTTTTATAGTAATTAATTTGCTGGGTATGTAACTTTGTTTTAATTATTTTATGGTAATCTCTCCTGACTTGACCTGGGTGTTTAGTTTCAGAGCAGTGACATGTTTAGAGAAGTTCACTGAAGAATTTAAATTTTATATTCTGGTTTGCTTAATGTTCCTAAGTCACCACTGCTCTTTGATGCAGAGTCTTGGATGGACAGTACTGGCATGCAATAATTTAAAAATCATGTTTATGGCCTCTGAAAAGGAACTGAAATGTGGTCATCCTGAGATTTAGGGTATTTAAGAATGATAGGAAAGCAGGATGGAGAGGTGAATGTTAGTATATGTAAGGAACAGGATTAAATGAGACGTGACAGAGGAAGATGATGACAGCAGTATAATCAATAGTAGAGGAGGGAGTAGAGAGTATAAAATTAGTGGTTTAACAATGGAAGTAGAAGGGATGTGTAAGAATCTCATGGGCAGATACTAAGTATAGGTTTCCATACTGTTAAAGAAAGGAAGGTTGAAGAGTATATACAAGCATGGGGGGGGGGTAAGATGACAGCAATGCTTTACGGGGATTTTAGTCTGCCAAGAATAGAATGGGGCATTTATTTATGTATGTATATTTTTTAGCTTGGGTAGAATAACTGAACACAAATGACTAAATTAAATCTTAGCCTGGATCTAGCATCACCCCATATTTTTTACGTATATCTCTAATGAACACAAGCTTCTGAGCCCCTGCTTGAAAATATTTAATCTCCCAAGCTCCTGCTTACACTGCCAAGGACATAGCCGGCCTTAGGCATAGGGCAACTAGGCGGCTGCCTAGGGTGCTGCTGTAGTAGGGGCACTTTTCCAGTATTTATTTGGTGTAGGTAGACTAGGATGGGGGCACTGGGTGGTGTGGTGGAGGGCGCCGTGGAGCCCTTTTGCCTGGGGTACCAGTTGACCTAAGGCCGCTCCTGGCCAAGAATACCAGAATTTGTCAGAGATTTGGGATGCATAGCTAGGCTTAAAAGAGGCTCCGGTTGTTGTTAGCCTAGCACACACCAATGGGCATGAGTGTATTGTGGAAGAATAAAATAGTGGAGCTGAAAGACTGGGATGGCTTTATAAAACTGGTAAAAGAAAACATGAAGAAGGGTAGAATGCTTGGTGATAATGCGTGTAAGTGGAAATCCAGAATGCCGAGTGAAGTGGTTACGCAAAGTCCAGTGTTCTCTGTTATCACCGAATACTTGATATGTTAAGGTTAGTGTGTATTTTCTCTTTGTTGAATGGTTATTTATAGTTCATGTACACACACACACACACACACACACACACACACACACACACACACACACACACACACACACACACACACACACACACACACACACACACACACACACACACACACACACACACACACACACACACACACGCAGCAGCATGGCTTGACTGTAAATATTGTTACATGTAAAAGGACACAGAAGCTACTTTTAATGCTACACAGCATGCCAGTAAGGAAACAGGGAACAGAACTAAAATAATTTTTTAAATGTAAACTTTTTATGCATAAGAGGAGGTTGTAGCAATCTGAGGAGGAGGAGTCATGTGGAATGGCCACTTTTAATTAATATATATCTACAGCAGCCAGGTCTTTGACAATACTGCTGTAAAATGGCAGATGCTGTTAAGAAGTTACAGACTCAAAATGTCTCATTCAGCACAGTATTAACACTTGATGAATGCATTATACTCCTCGGCAGCGGTATGATGCTACCCTGGGTGCCTTGATTTCCTGACTGGTTTCTATCTTGAGCACAGCAAACAATATATATTTTTTTACTTGTCTTATCAGATCTTCCAGAAATGTAAAAGTTTTGTAGGTACTGTATGTGAATTTGGTAGCATTACTATGACTGCATTTGTCAAAAGTATATGAACCTTCTTTATCTTCCCTACATATGACATGGTATAAAGAGGACCGTAATGCTGGTAACTTCATGTAGCTTAGCCTTGAGATTCACTGTGCACTATGCCATATCATAATTTAAGTAGCACAGTGCTTCTTGAAAGAATGAGGTTAAACAGCGAGAGTAAATGTAATTTTATATAAAAATGTAAAGAGGCATGCAATCAACTGAAGGGTCTATATCACTTTATCGAATGACTATTCAGCGAATAACCATTCGTCAAACCCCTATTTATTGAAAGAAGTTGAAGAGAAAGGAAATGTGCTTTCATTGAAAGAAAATGCAATGGCATTGCAATGCAGACAATGTTTTTATTCAGAAATATTCAGTTTAACATTTTTATATTTTCAGTATGTTCTTGTATATGTACAAGTGCATGTGCATATACAGATATAAAGTACTCACTTGTCACAGAAATGCAGTTTACTGGAAAAATTGCGGCTTGGCACGAGATCCAGCATTTTCATCTTTGACTTTGTAAATCTAAAGGAAACGGAAGGGTGGAAAGGAAGCTTGGGATCATAAAGTAACATCATGCTAAACAAGGAGAAAGTTACTGTCAGCTGCCTGTTGGATGCCAGGATCCGCCACATGCACGCACTCGGGTCACTCCATGACAAGTACAAATAGGACTCTGTCATTGTCCATGTTGGTGTGAATGACCTGAGACATACCTCCGTGGACTACATGAAAAGAGACACGGAGGAGCTCTCGGATCTTGTAGCCAAAGCAGGTATGACCCCAGCCCTGAGTAGCATCCTACCATCGCCCAGAATTATACCACAGTACAAGGACAAATTGATTGACTTCAACATTTGGCTAAGCTTCTGGTGTCATTCTAAGGGGATCCAGTATCTGTCTGCCTGGGACGACATGGTCAACAGACCATGATGCTTTGCCAGAGATGGCCTGCACCTGTCGCCCCTGGGATTCCAGATACTGGCTAAGGCTCTTGCCACCCCTATAGTGCCTTTTTTAGGCAAGGTTCAAATACTAAATTCACCACCGTAACAGGTACAGGAAGCAAATTCTGAGGGTAATGCTACTCAGTGCTAGAAGTCTAAACATCAAAATGCACTCACTCGAGGCACTCCTTTAAA
Organism: Protopterus annectens; assembly: GCF_019279795.1. Lineage (NCBI taxonomy): Eukaryota > Metazoa > Chordata > Ceratodontiformes > Protopteridae > Protopterus > Protopterus annectens. Next base: position 70,721,741 of record NC_056729.1, read on the forward strand.
TTGGAGAACATCGACATCTGTGCAGTGACAGAGACCTGGTTCAAGGCTCCATAGAGCACCCATGCATTACCAGGCTATAATTCATACCACACATTTTGGCCACCTAACCTGGACCAAAACACTAAAGGTGTCCATATTCATTAAGGATATGCACACCTGCAGGCTAGTTGCTCAACATAATGCATCTGAAATTATGCAAGTACAACTAACACTGGGCAAGACTACAGTCCAGGTTATAGCTTGTTACAGAACCTCCACCATGCCCCAGGATTCCCACTCTTCATTTCTTAAGATACTGGAAAATATTAAGGTACAACCCAATATCTTAATTATGGGTGATTTCAACTACCCTACCATCAGCTGGGAAAACTACTCATGTACCAACTCATTCGCTCAACATTTTCTGAAATTCTTAAATTCCACTGCCTTGAATCAGCTTGTCCACACCCCCACCAGGGGCAGCAATATCCTGGACCTGGTCATTACCAATATGGGTAACCGGTGTTCCATGCCAGAGGTCAACTCCTCGCTGGTCAGATCTGACCACAAGCTAATCACCCTAGACATCCATATCCCACCCCACCCCCTATTAAGGAAACCACTGTCAAAAACTACTCCAAAGCCAATTTCATGCTTCTTAAGACAGAAGTGGCAAACTTCATGACACCCGTGCAGACGGAAAATAGAGGTACAACTGGTGAATCTTACACAAATGCACTGTATAAGCACATACACGAGTACATGGAAAGTGCCATCCCCAACAGAATTAAGACGTTATCCTCCAAAAAAAGGAAGCCCATCTGGTGGTCCCCTGCAATAAAACTCTACAACAGAAGGAGGAAGCTGTTGCAAAGAAGAGTAAAATCCCAAGATTGGATGAACTCCCTGGTCAGCTTCAGCAAGAAGCTGAGATCCCTCATAAAATCCTCCAAAGCCAGTTATGAAAATAAAATCACCAGTGATTCCAAAGACAACCACAAAGCATTCTATAGCTATGTCAAGAATCTCAATGGCAACACTCAGATCTTCTCTGAGCTACAGCACAATGGCACTAAATATACAGAACCAACCGATATTGCTAACATCCTGGCAGATAGATTCACTGCTAACTTTACCCCCCTCTCACCCTCCAAAGGGCCCATCTTAATACCGGAAAAATGCAAAGCCCCTGTAATCACAGATGAACAAGTAAAGACCGCACTCTCCAAAGCCAAGAACACAGCATCCATAGGACTAGACAACATCCCAGACTGCGTACTCCATGAACTACAGAATGAACTGGCACCCCACCTAAGTACCATGTTCAATCATAACCTCACCTTAGACTATGTGCCTACTGAATGGTGCTGCACAGCTATGGTTATCCCACTCACAAAGGGGGTGCCACCACGTACCCCAGAAACTACTGCCCTTTTAGCCTGACAAGCCTGGTCTGCAAGGCCATGGAATGTATCATCTTGGAGCTTATAAACAAAGACATAGATAATCTCCAAACCCTGGACTCATAGGTTGGTACTAGGCTGTCAGCCCTAGGGCCTATACAAGCCTAGCCATAGCAATTCCCTGGCTATTTCTTCCCACACTATTTACTTCCCTGGACCCCTGTCTAGCAGGGCGACTGACGTGATCCCCGGGATGAATTTCCTTTCTCCCATCCAATCGTCAAGCTTCCTTTTGAAGAGGACCAAAGAGGCACTGTATTTGACATGTATGATCAATCTATTCCAGAGTCTGGGGAGTCTCTGGGTCAGGAACCTATCCCTCCAGCATGTTTTGTTTATTGTGATGACAAAGTTTAGCTCCGTGGAGCGTGTGGCTCTGAGGCATTGGGATTTCTTTAAGTGTAGCATGTCCAACAGCTCTGGGTTTGACATGGCCTTGTATGTTAAGCAAAGATTGCCTCTGAGTAGACGATATGCGACAGAGTATAGCTGGAGTTTTTTAAGGCGGTCAGCTTAGGGCATCTGCTATTCTGTTTTCTAAGCCCTTTAGACATGTTTGTTATACTTCATATTTGCTAAAGATGACATAGATCCAGCTTCTATTAATTTTAATTTTTTTTTTTGTTTTAATTTTTTTATCTTGGAGTATTTTTTATTTTAATTTTATAGAAATTATATATATATATATATATATATATATATATATATATATATATATATATATAGTACCACTTGAAACAGTGGGATGTTCAGAACATTGAAGTTGTAATCATCGAGACCAGAACATCGATGTTCAGAACATCGAAGGTTCAAAGTGGAAGTGCCAGGTAAGTAAAAATGTAAACTTTTGGGTGTGTATGCAGGGCAACAAGGTGCACTGCATGTTGTGTTTGTGCCACCTGAGTGTTAGCATTGCAGGTAGGGTACGGGAAATCTCCCATTTAGCGCTACCGCATATAGCGGTAAATGGGAGATTTCCCTTACCCCACTGTAGTGCGATCTCGGAGTTGGAATATTAAAGTGGGGGGGGTGTGGGGGACACAGCCCCCATAGGGGTGCAGGGCTAAGCCCCTGCATAAAATAGTTTTTGTAAGTTTATTTCTTTTTGTGTGGTTCACTTTGAACCTTTGATGTTCTGAACATCGATGTTCTGGTCTCGATGATTAGAACTTTGATGTTCTGAACATTCGACGGTTTCAAGTGGACTATATATATATATATATATATATATATATATATATATATATAGATAGATAGATATAGATATATATTCACTTCATAATCTCGATATACTGAAACATCGAATTTCAGTATCTCAAGACCATGACAGCTAATCCACAAAACACCGAAACTACAGAACATTGACATTCAAAAACCTGAACATACCACACACACCACATCACACATACATACACCAAAACACCCACATCACAAAATACAGAAACAAAACTACAAACATACATAACTCATAAGCACATAAGCAGGGGGGCAAGCACCCCAGCACCCCCACACCCCCTACTTATATATACTAACTCCCAGAGCGTGCAAACAAGAAACAACAGCAAACTCACACACGCACATTCTCCAGTCCCTCACACACACATCAAACATATCAGCACACTCACATACACTCTTAACTCCCACTCAAAACCCTTACAAAACACTCACTTACCTGACATAACACCTAGATCCACACAAGGCATCGTGCACCATCAACGCACAAACCCAGAAACGTAGCACAAGTCCATAACCGCAAATTTGAGATATTCAAATTCACGATTATGAACTTTCGCTATTCTCAACATTCGGCTTTATAGTGTACATATATATATATATATTTATATTTATATTTATATATGTATATATATATATATATATATATATATATATGTATATTTATATATATATATATATATATATTTATATATATATATATATATTTATATACACACACAAACACACACACACACACACACACACACATCTGTGTGTGTAAGTGTAGAAAATTTTGGAATTGCTTCCGACCTCTTATGACAACAACCCTGTTAAAAAGTGCTTGTTCCCTGTAGCTTTGCATTTTATCCACTCTGCTTCACACACACGCCTCCATTTGCAGCACTTCCCTGCATTTCATATGTGCAAATGGAGAATGATGCATTACTTTTGCACCATCAACTGAAATTTGCAGGACATAAAATAAAGTTTTTAATTTGTGGGTGTTTTAATTATGTATGTTTTCTTCGCTGCAGATATCAGCATTCAGTATCAGCCCAGTGGTTTTCATACATCAGCTAAATTGTCTTAAATTTTAGCCAGAAATTAGTCAATGTTGTACTTATGCATTTGTGCTAAGAAGTTGAGAGAGGTATCATATACCTCTCTTAGCTGTTAAGGTTTGGACAGAATGTCCAGATTTTTGCTCCATATTTTAGGTCTTTGTTCCTCTTATCTGGCAGATCACTGATAAAATACTAATTAACAATAAGGTTGCACATACTTTCTGTATCCTTTAGAAAATGCATGCTAACAACACAATTCCTGTCATAAGAGAGCAATTTGTCTTTATTTTTGGGCCTTTGCCCCTCCCCATTATTTTAAACTTGTCCAGACTTCTTGTGCTAAAAGATTGAGAGGTATGCAGTAGTCAGTTAATACACAGAAGGACAATAACAGTTTTTTTGTACTTCTTCCAAATTCTGCCACATTATGCCAGCCAGGATAAAGGTTGTCCCTGTTAATCCCTCCTAAAGTGTGTTTATTTTTATTTTTTTGAAAAAGGTGGTGATTTAGTGTACATTTAGATAATGACAATAATTAGTTATAGACTTCAGAAATGTATATGAATTCACTCTTCTTATTGTGTCTCAAGTTAATAGTACTAATATTTTTACTGTCCTTGATTGTCCCTAATTATTTCTAGTGACTAGCTGATGCCTTTTGGGGAATAGGTGGTGAATAATACTAAGTAATGACATGACGCCATTACATTTGTAGGCTTCCTTTACTTCAGAAAATGTATATTGATTTACTTTTATTATTCTGGTAGTGTCTCAAGTTAATACTAGTAATATTTTAAGTGTCCTTGATTGTCTGGATTGCTCCATAATTATTTCTGGATTTGTCCCCGATGTGTTGAGAGCTATGGATGGTGACTGCTTCTGATTATAGAAAGCAAAGCTGAAAGTTAATATAGGTATTGCTGTTGGCTGGTACATGCGTATACACACACACACACACACACACACACACACACACACACACACACACACACACACACACACACACACGTATGTAAAAACATGCACATACTATGTACAGACACACATACATATTCAGATGTGTACACACACAAATGCAGCTACTGTAAAATAAACAGCATTTCAGGAGGCTTTTGTTGTCACAGTTTGCTGTTGTGCTTTGCTTCCACCTAAGGTTTGTTAGACGCCTACAGAAGAGGCTGTTTAAAACTTTTGTCAAGAATGCATGTGTACTAACTAAGCGGTGTCAAGCCAACAAAATGACTTCCAGCCATACCTCTGCAGCTGAAGGAAGAGGAGCAAGGAGAACAAAACTATTCTATGATGAAGCACAAACCTGTGAACAAGATTTCTCTGCAAGAGACAAATTCATCTTTGAGACATTTAACATAATTACAGCTAGTCTAGGTGTGGAATTAAAAAAAACAGAAGCCAGTCGAATGAAGTACTTCATAGCCGCTTTAGAAATTTAAACTTGAAATTATCAGTGACACACACTGAATTATGCAGTTGTGCAAAAAGCTTACAAAACTGTTATGCGGATGATCTGGAATAGTGTTTCACAGAAGAATTCTTGCAGTTCTCCTCTTTAATCCCACAGACTTGCATAGACAGCTCTGTTTCAATGAGACAGTATATTGTTGGCCATGACCTAGAAAAAGCATTCCTCAATGTTGAAACTGTTCTCCTTATATTCCTGTGGATGCCTGTTGCCAATGCCAGTGGGGAGAGGTCTTTCTCTTGTTTAAAAAAGATACAAAGTGAAAAGAGAACATCCATGGGCCAAGAATGGTTATCTGCTTTATCTTTGTTAACCGTGGAATTAGCTTTAGTCAAACACTTAGATTTGATGATCTTGTGGATGTTTTCTCAAAGCGAAATCATGGAAAGTTAAACTGTAAAGCTTATGTAGAGAAATGCAATAGAGAGACTAAATGCAACAAGCAAGAATTGTGAATGATGGGGGGGTATAATGAGGTTGTGATGTCACGTGAAGGGGGACCCAGTCCAGTATCTTGCCAAGGGCCCCATATGACCTTGATCTGGCACAGGGGGCGGGGGGGGGCAGCAGTCATTCATGAACAAATGATAACAAAGTATAGTAAGGACCATTTAAGAAGACTAAAGCTAATATTGAAAACTGCCTTGCCATCTAGGAATAAAGGTCAAACTAGAAATTAGCTTGCTTTTCTTATGCTAATTTACAGTTTATGGTGATTGACTGCCCTCAAAATGCAATGGACCAGTTGCACAAGAAACTGCATTATGATTGTCAGATAATATATAAAAACAATGCATAGTAAGCAGGAGAGGCCTTATATCAACTGCCGCCCTAGGTAAAAGGGCTCCATGGCACCCCTCACCAAACTACTCAGTGCCCCCATCCTGGTCTACCTACACCAAATAAATACTGGAAAAGCACCCCTGCTAGAGGGGCGCCCTAGGTGACTGCTTAGTTGGTCTATGCCTAAGGCAAGACTGTATGTATCCCTCTGGCCGAAAGTTGCATGGGCCTCCTTGAATCTGATTGTATATGTAGGTCTGCATTTGTAAGACTACATATATAATATTTGTATACATATTTTTGACATCATTAGTTCCAAAAACATTGTGAAAGTTCTAAACCATAAAGAAAACAAATCTTAAGATGCCATCTTTGCTCTGATTGTCAGAAGCATTTTGAAAAGGAACAGGAATGGAAATCAAACCAAAGGAAAGTGTCAAAATGCAAAATAAAACATTTATTTGTCTTTTGTTAACCAGGTTAGTCCACTTGGTTGATGGCCCATTTTCAGTGGAGACCTGAGCAGAAAGGCTCCACAACAAAAATAAATAACAATAAGCTCCACAACAGAAAATAACAACAGTAACAAAGTTTACATTACAAGTAATGTGAATTTATACACGTAACTACATGCATTCATGCCATAAATGAATATAGGTGCATAGCAAACAAATATTCATGTGACAGTTGAAAAATTTACAACGCGTAAAGAAACTTGTAAACAACAAGACCAGAAGAAAAGTTGAGAAAGCCTACAAATATAATAGCAAGTATGGAGAACTCCTGGGGCAGCTACATGTTGACCAAGATTTGATGAATGAATGGCTAAGGAGGTGAAATTAACCAAAATATGAAAGGTTAAAAAATGGCAGCTCAAGATGGCAGACTACATATATATTGCTTTACAAAATCTGTAGAAAAAGTGGGAGATACAGACAAACGTAGGTTCTGTGGTACAGAACTAGAAACAGTTGCACATCTTGTTGCTGGTTGCAATGCACTGACAGATGACTGTCCATATACTGAAAGGCACAATAATATAGGAAGACTGTTTCACTGGGGATCATGCAAGCACTACACCATGCAAATAGCTGTGAGAAGCACTGGAAACATAAACCACAAAGAATTAAAGAAAATTAAAAAGTTCAGATCATATCCAGTGCCAGCAGTTAAGAAAGTAGAACCAACAAAACAGCTGTAGTAGGCAAAGAAGAAAAAATACAAATTAAATAGCTACACCTAGCAATTATAGTGTCCTGTGTACTGAGAGACATAAAATCATAAAATACCAGGATATGCAAGCAGAAACTAGAGCAATCTGGAATAAAAATGCTTGGATAGTAACTACAGAAGTAGTTTCCAAGGGCTAATAAAAAAACAATTTTCATGTAGACTTAAAAATGCTACTAGTACGTGTGTAAGAAATGCAGAAGGAGGCAATTCTAGGTACTTTGCAAGAACTAAGAAGAGCACCGTTTGCAAACATAAATATTGAAGTAGTACTAATATCATAAAATTTAATTGTATCCTGACTTAGAAATAGGGTCCAGCCCTCTCACAGTATTAAAAGCCCAAAGTTCTTGTAAAAATTTAAATAAGGAAAAAGTGTTGCTCTGACCTAGGCTCCCCCCCCCCCATGACTTACATGTCTCAGGTAACAGGTTAGCATCTCCTTCTTGCGCTGGCATTACTTTTATTTCTCTGCTGCCTCCAGCCACTGGGTTTGCTCCACTATGTCGCTCTCCAGACATGGCAAGTCCAGTATCAGTCTTTGAAATTCCAGTTGTACTGGTACATGCGTGCACACACGCTGGCTTTGGGTTGACGAGTGGATCTTTGGATTTTCAGCGGTACCTATTTTTGTTTCCAAATTCCAGTTGTACTGTGAGGTCCTCCAGGGATAGATAAGATTGTTGTCTGCCTTTTGCACTTACACAACACCTGCTAGATGATTTCCAGCCTGTGTTCCAACTGCCTTGGACATATTGGCATGCTAGATTTCTTTTGCTTTACACTTCCTAGTCAGCTGTGACACTGATATTTTAGTCTCATTTTCAGAAACCTCATTTTTGCCTGTTTTCCTAAACTAAAGTGACTGAAATATAAAATAAATGCTTTGTAAATCAAAATCTTGGTATAATTTACATTGTAGCTGAGAAAGTATGCACATACTTTTGGTAACAAAACTGTTTCAGGTATGTGAGGAATAGGGGATGTGGCCCAGAAAAACCTAATAATACCAGATGACGCTCTCTCAAGTCATACCACTGATACCCAGCAAGTTGAAGTAAAGACATTCGCACACAGTTTTGATTCAGTAAACAATTTACCAAATGCAATATGCCTACATGAGCACAAAGGAAATATGCACTGCTGCCTAGGGTATGGGCTTCTGAAATCTACAACCTTGGCAAGATTACACAATGACCACTTACGAAGCTGAGTCTTTAGCCTAGCAACCCAGGTCCTTTCTTATTAGTATCTTTCAGTGCCCCCTAATTCATGGTAACTGACCAGTCAGAGTTAATCAAACCAGTCTCAAACATATTTGTCCATCTTTTAGTAAGCAGGATTATACCTGCCAACTATAAGTCATACTAATCTATGTAGAAACTCCAGTGCCCTTTCTAGACACAGCTTTGTCTTTTTATAGGTTCATAGGTACTTACTATGTTATTGTTCTGTGAGGATCTTAAGAAGGCTAGCCTTACATTCCCATGGTAGTTTTTAGCCCTTATATTTTGAAGTGTATTATATTTCATGCGATAATTCCGCTGTCAGGCATCTACTTCACCTTTCCATCTCTTCCTTATACTCTTAGATTCAGTACCTGATCATTTGTAAGATCATTACTAATGAATACAATTCCGCAAGAGCATAATAATGGTTTTAATTTTAATTTGGTAATATGGCACGTGAACTGATCCTCAGACCCATTTTCAGCCGTACTCTGGGGCAAGAATGGCTGAAGTATATACAAAAAATATATATGGGCAGTTTGGGATAGTTAATTAATCATCATATGTTTTGGGAAGCTGGTGGAAAAGTACCTAGAGAAAAGCCACCTTGACATGAGGGAAACATGTTGACTAAACAGGCAGTGACCAGAAATCAGAACTGTTATGATCTTTCATATTCCCCCGGAGAATTTAGATAAATCAAGAAGGATCGTAATCATGAATATTTGCTTATTAATGAAATTGTACATAGCCTCAAATTGGCTAAACCCGGCCCAGACATCGTGGGAAAATTTTAGATTGTTAGCAATAAGACATATTTTAGCGCATAAATTGTTAATCAGTGACTACAAGAAAAGTATAAACAGTATAAAAATATGGGAGCAAATTTTCAACATTGTGTTGGCCTAGAGGTTCCTATCCACTTTCTCTCAGGACATATAGTAATAGTACAGAATCAATCTTAGATCAGTTATAGGTTGTAAGGATAATACAGATTGTTGGCTTAGGTTTTTTGTTGTTATTTTCTTTGTTAGTGTTGTATTTACTGTTAATAATTGATGTTGACATACAATGTGGACGTAACCATTGGAAGCAATCATGTACATACTGTATATATAGTGTGGATTTGTATTATTGTTTTGAAAAATAATAAAAAAGGATTATTGAAAAAAAAAAAAAAAAGAAATCAGAACTGAAACCCAGGGCCTGGTGCTGTAAGTCAGAGATTTTTTGACTCAGCTGTACTTCTGAGAATGGAATAGTTATTCATTGGAGGTAGAATTTCCAGTGGTAAATCAAATGTATAAAACCCATCAGATAAAATTATTTGGTTACACAATACAAACCTGAAGATAGGATAGCGCTATTCTCTAAGTGGTTTCTCTTCTATTATCAACATGAGTCTTCTAGCAATTTTCTCACGGAACCAGAGGTAAAAAAAAAATTCTCCCATAAAGAACATTTGCCTAGTTGAAAGCATAAAACTCCTATTAAAACCTACTATTATTTATTGCTTAGCATAATTCAAATGTAATTTAGCTATTCTTACAGAGACCCATACTAATGTTATAAGTCCAGGAATTGTATAACCTGTTACATCTTTATCCACCTCAACAAAGGTCATGTTTTATAGTAAATGGGACTTTATTACATGATAATGACAGGCCTTAACTAGCTTGGACTGTTAATGACTGCCATAGCACAAGGGAACAAGAACAAAATTAAGTTAAACAAGTTGTTTCAGAACCTCTCTCCTTTCCTTGGAAACTGAATGTAACTGTTTTTCTTTCATGTTTCTGCTCCTAATATTCTAACCTACTGTGATTACTGACTTTTTTTTCCCTACCTCAGCCAGGTTACCCACACAGACTGTACTTTGTTATTTCTAGTTACCATACACCCTTTCAGAAGAGCCCAATCAGTTACTAAATCAGCAGCTATATTTTATGTATCATCAAATTGTCAGTCATTATTATTCTTTATGAGGATCCATCTGGCAGTCAGGGGAAGCACTTGACATGATGGCTAATCATACATGCCAGTATTATGTGGAATGTCTCTCCCTGTTTATCAGCCCAGAAAACGTCACAGCACCAAGGTAAAAACAAGACAAGAAAAGAAAACCTGTAACACCATCTGACTTATCAGTACTACTACTGACATCTCCAGGTCAGTTCCTTACACATCAAAGCACAGAACAGGCACCTTTTCCACAACTTGAATTCACACATCAACTCACAATTCACTTTGACAATTATGAGAAAATTTTCCAGTATGAATCAGTGCACTATCTTTCTGCTTCCGCCATCCACAGCGATACCCATCACATCTTAGGGTCTTTTTTTAAAGCCCATGAAACCTTGGGGTCTTCCTTTACTTTATACCACTTTAAAAACCCCATAGGATAAAAATTATTTAAGTGAATAACCTGTGTGATCCATTTGTAGGAATTATATTTTTAAAATGTATATCTTGTATTAAAGTATATATGTTATCCTTTGTAAAATAAATAAAATAACAAAAATAATCAGATATCCTTATGGTTATGGTGACAACTTGTCAGTCAATGTGTATAGAGGCCCAGCTCTGTGAACAGAGGGATGAAGCCATGACTACAAACCAGACAGCATGCTTTTGATTAATGACTCAGAAGCTGAAATAACCAGGTGTGTGTGTGTGTGTTGGGGGGGGGGGGTGGCAAACTCCTATGCTGGGTGGAGGGGGAAATGGTGGTCTGATGTCTGTTTTACCAAATGTGGTCAGAGGCTTGCAAGACAAACACATGAAGAGGGAGGGCATAGTAAGGCTTTACAATGCCCTAGGCATACATGTCAGCCACCAAGATGTGGGGTTATGTCATAAAATAGAGCCCTCCTGAAGCTGTGTGAAGGATGGCCATCATTATTGGCTCTTGCTCTATGAGAAGCAAGTAGATTCATTGACTGGAGAGGGCTGATGGTCAGCAGACATTAGGGGGACAAAAAGCATAAAAAAAAAAAATCAGCATCTCTATATACAAAAAATAAACTTGCTGAAGGTATGCAACATTCAACAGTTATTTATTTATTATTTATTTATTTATCATTTGTTTATCAGGATAGTCCGACTGGACAAGTGTCCGTTTTCAGTGGAGTCCTGGGGAGAAAAACTCCATATGTTTACGAAGAGAAGAAAAATTTACAAGAGAGATATTACAGAGTAGTAGCATACAGATGGTAGACTTTACAGCTGTTAGTATACAATAAGAGGATATTTACTCTTTTGGTTAAAAATACAAGTGTACAAAATATACAGTGAGAGTAGATAAGAACATGTTAGAGCATTGCAAGATATTTTACAATTGAATAAGAGTATATAAATGTTTAAGTTTTCCATATATACATTCAAGCAAATATACATGCAAGAGTATACATACATATATATGCATACACACAGATACATACACACACACACTATATATATATAATCTATACACACACACACACACACACACACATACATATATATATATATATATACATACATACATACATACATATACAAACATATATATTTTCTGAGCTAGTATAGTCCAGTTTTCAGGTTTTGCTGAATTCAGGACTGCGGTATAAGTTCCTGTGTTGCCCATATCCTTACTTGGATAGGAGGAAGTTTCTCTGTTCACCAGTGAGTGTGGGGAGCTTTGAGCAGCCTATCTGTCCCTGGAGGAGTGGTCACAGCCCAGCACCTTGTTGTTTATTGGCCGTTTTGGGCTAATTCCTATCTCTTTCATCTCCCTGCCTTAAAACCTGCATTTGTTGGCTAGGATTAAAGTATTCCAGGCTCCGCGAAGTCTGCTCTTCAATTTTTCCATTGAACTTGTCAAACTCTCAAACTAAGCACTCTAACTTCCCTTTTACAGCCCAGCACTTGCTCCAAGCTCTCAGTAAACACTAATAAATGCTAACACAACACCTCAAGGCTCCCTATTTCGTCCCTACCGGGAAATCAGTAAACAGTTCAGTTATCCATACAGGCATGTCCAAAGGGCAGTTTCAGGTATACTCTCCAGTCCAGCTGGTCAATCTGGGAATCTTGAGGCAATGTTACAATTACCTCATGTACACGGACAACCCTCTCCTCTTTCCAACAAACACAAATGTATGTGAGAGATGCAACTATACAGCCAAACTGGAGGCCAAGCTCTCTCAACCCAAGGCTGGAACAGCCAGTCAGGAGGAGAAGGGAAACACTTGCACCACATTACCAGTCTCACATAAAACAGTCATACATGCACCAGCAAACAACACACATAAATACTCAAAAACATACTCGGAGGTTCTAAATAAAAATCTGCCTAAGCAGCAGAGACCTCCAAAGCAGACATCCAAGCAACCTCCATCCTCAGACAAAAACCTTGTATCACATACTTCACAAAGCCAGTGTGCCAAGCAACCACAGCCCATAAGGCACAACAACACACTCAATACACTAGTAATAGGTGACTCCATAGTCAGGCACACTGATGTTCCACTCACTAGACTGAACAAGGAGAAGGTTACTGTGAGCTGCCTGTTGGGTGCCAGGATCTGCCACATAACACAAACACTCAGTTCACTCCAAAACAAGTACAAATATGACTCTGTCATTGTACATGTTGGTGTGAACGACCTGAGACGTACCTCCCTGGACTACATGAAAAGAGACATAGAGGAGCTCTCTGATCATGTAGCCCAGGCCGGTATGACCCTGACCCTGAGTAGCATCTTGCCATCACCAAGAATGATGCCACAGTACGAGGAAAAAAAATGATCAGTTTTAACAATTGGCTAAACTATTGGTGTCATTCAAAGGGGATCCATTGTCTGTCAGCCTGGGATGACATGCTCGACAAGCCATGCTGCTTCGCCAGAGATGGCTTGCACCTGTCGCCCTTAGGCTTTTGAATACTGGCCAAGGCTGTTTCCACTCCTATAGTGCCTTTTTTAGGCAAGGTTCAAAAGACAAACCCACCTCCATAAACAACACAAGAAACCAAAAACCGAGGGTAATGCTACTCAATGCCAGAAGTCTAAACCTCAAAATGCACGCACTAGAGGCACTCCTTAGCATGGAGCAAATCGATATCTGTGCAGTAACAGAAACCTGGTTCAAAGCGCCAGAGCGCACCCCAGCACTACCAGGCTATAACTCATATCATAACTTTCGGCCCCAGAAGCCGGACCAAAATACAAAAGGAGGGGGTGTATCCATTTTCATAAAGGATACCCACACCTCCAGGTTAGTAGCACAGCGCGAGGCCTCGGAGAACATCTATGTGCAACTAACAGTGGGCAAAGCTGCTTTTCAGATCATAGCCTGCTACAGATCCCCCACCTTGTCTCAGGACCCCACTCAGCATTCCTGAGAACACTGGAAAATATAAAGGTCCTACCAAACACCATGATATTGGGAGACTTCAACTACCCAAACATTGACTGGGAGAATTACTCTAGTACAAACTCCTTTGCCCAAAGCTTCCTACAGTTTATAAACTCTAACACCCTGGAACAGCTGGTCACCGCGCCCACTAGAGGTGACAACATACCTGACCTGATCATCACCAACATGGGGGATCAGTGTTCCACACCAGAGGTAAACCCCTCGCTGGTGAGATCAGATCATAAACTAATCACACTGAACATCCACATCCCGACCCCAACCCTAGTCAAGGAAACCACTGTGAAAATCTTTTCAAAAGCAAATTTCACACTTCTCAAGACCAAGGTGGAAAGTTTCAAAGCCCCCTTGCTAAAAGATAATGCTACCCAAACCGCAGAATCCTTTACAAGTGCATTCTACGAGCATCTACAGGGATGCATGGATCGAGCCATCCCAAGTAAAATCAAGAATCACTCCTCCAAAAAGAGGAAACCAGTCTGGTGGTCCCCGGCCATAAATAAGCCATACAACAGAAGGAGGAATCTACTACATGATAGAGCAGAATCCCAAAAAGGAATGGCATCATTGATCAATATTAGCAAGAAACTACGATCCCTCATAAAATCATCCAAGGCCAGTTTCGAAAGAAAAATTGCCAAAGACTCTAAAGATAACCACAATGCCTTCTTTAACTATGTCAAAAATTTTGGTGGCAACTCTCAGATATGCTCTGAGCTAGTGGAAAATGGCAAAAAATACACTGAACCATCTGACATTGCCAACATCCTGGCTGACAAGTTCAGTGCAAACTTCACCCCCCCACCCCCAAAAGGGCCCATGTCCATTCCAGAAGAATGCAGAGCCCCAGACATCACGGACATGCAGGTAAAAATAGCCGCTCCAAAGCTATGAACACAGCATCAATGGGACCGGATGGTGTCTCAGGCTACGTCTTACACCAGCTCCAAAAGGAACTAAACCCTCACCTAAATTCACTGTTCAGTCTCAGCCTTACCACAGGCTATGTACCCAAAGAATGGCGTACAGCAACAGTCATCCTGCTCCACAAAGGTGGTGCCACAACAGAACCTGGGAATTATCACCCTATAAGCCTGACTAGCCTGGTCTGCAAAGCTATGGAGCGAATTATCATGGAACTTATAAACAAAGACATTGGGAACCTCCAGACACTGAACCCTACCCAATTCGG
Organism: Protopterus annectens; assembly: GCF_019279795.1. NCBI lineage: Eukaryota > Metazoa > Chordata > Ceratodontiformes > Protopteridae > Protopterus > Protopterus annectens. The sequence goes on from NC_056729.1 coordinate 70,736,794, forward strand.
CTTTGTTAAAGGCAGATTCTGCCTCCTAAACCTAGTTGACTTCTTTGAAATAGTTACCAAGGCCATAGATGAAGGGAAGGTAGTCCACACAGCCGACCTGGACCTCGCTAAGACCTTCGACACCATTCCCCACTCTGGCATCATAGACAAGCTCACCAGCTTGAACATTAACCCCTATGTCACAAGATGGGT